>NC_138168.1:86296113-86553613 GCF_964165515.1 Mesoplodon bidens | reverse complement strand
AAGTGAATGATTGATTGATCAATGTGACTACACAAAACAAGGCTAAATTCAATGAGGCTAGCTGTATAACACACACCCCAAAAATAAATTTAATGGATGAATGACAGGTTTGGGAACATATTTGCCACATATATAAAATATTCAAAGGGCTAATATCCAAAAGAAATAAAGAGCTACTAAAAATCAATAAAGAAAAGACAATCCTTTAGACAGACCATTAGAAAAAAATAATTGTCCAAGAATACAAAGTTATTTATAGAAATAGCATTAAAAAATGGTTAAGTTAGGGACTTCCCTGGTGGTGCACTGGTTAAGAATCCGCCTGTCAATGCAGGGGACAAGAGTTTGATCCCTGGTCTGGGAAGATCCCACATGTCGCGGAGCAACTAAGCCCATGTGCCACAAGTACTGAGCCTGCCCTCTAGAGCCCTCAAGCCACAACTACTGAGCCCATGTGCCATAACTACTGAAGCCCATGCACCTAGAACCCGTGCTTCACAACAAAGAGCAGCCCTTGCTCGACACAACTAGAGAAAGCCCATGTGCAGAGGAAGACCCAATGCAACCAAAAATAAATAAATGAATGGATAAAAATAAAATAAAACTTCAGAAAAATGGTTAAGTTATATCAAAAAAGATGTGCATCCTCACTGTTAGGGAAATACAAATAACAGTGAAATATTTTTCACTCATCAGATTAATTAATAAAATTAATAAAACTTAATAAAATTGGAAATATCAAGTATGGATGAGGTTATGAAGAAACTTTCATGCATTGCTGGCAGGAGTATTGATTGGCACCTTCTTTAGGGAAGCAATTTTCCAGTGTCCGTCAATAGTAGAAATGCGCATGTCTGTGACCCAACAATTTCACCCCTAGGTATCTATCTTTGAGAAACACAAATGTGTACACAGGTACATCTCAGAGGTATTCATTGCATCATTTGTTGATGACAGCAAAAGCTGGAAATAACCAAAGTCCTTACATATGAGGAATGCTTAAATAAATATGGTATATCGACTTAACGGTTAAAAAGGAATGAAAAAGATGTATATCTACTCCATAGGAAGACCTCCATGATGAAGGGCAAAGGTGAGTTTTGGAATAATAATGTAGGAATGATAGGATGTACATCTAACTAATGATCTAGAGGGAGGAGGAATGGGACTGGGCAGTGCACAAGGAAAGATTGTAGATTTTTCTGTAATTCTTGCATTTGTATGTTTTCATGTGCATGTCCATGGCATGTTCATGCTGTTTTTAAAAATAAATGATTAACTCTGGAAAATAGTTCGGCAGTTTCTTAGAAAAGCTAAACATGCATTCACAATATCACCCAGCAATTAGACTCCTGGGCATTTATCCCAGAGAAAGGAAAACATATATCCACACAAAATTCCATACACAATTGCTCATGGCAGTTTTTATCTATAATAGACAAAATCTGGAAATGACCAAAATGCCCCTCATACCAAGGAATACTCCTCAACAAGAAAAGCAACAAAGCAACAATACACAGACAACTTGAATGGATATCAAGGGCATTATGCTGAGTGATAAAAGCCAATCTCAAAGAAAAACTGTTGAGATGGAAAACAGATTTATGGTTAATTACGGTAGTGGTTACCTAAACCTACATGAGTGATAAAATGACATAGATCCATATTCACATACTGCATCAATGTCAGTTTCCTGGTTTTGATATTATACCTTCATTATGTAAGATGTAACCATTGGGGCAAATTAGGTGAAAGGGACCCAGGACCTCTCTGTACTATCTTTGCAACTTCCTATAAATCTATAGTTATTTCAAAATAAAAATTTTGAAAATAAATGATCAAAAGTACAATATTTTAAAAAATTAAATCCTATGGGGACCCAGAAGAGGTCATTTCTCTATAGCAATGTTTCTGAAAGTTAGTGATCAAAATGCCTTTGAAATCCAAAGAAAACTACAGTTCCTCTGTCCAGAAAACGACATACCCCAAATTTGCATACACTTTCACAGGTTTTACCAATCCGTCACTCAGTTAAGAACTCCTACTGTAGACACAGGGTTCAGTCCATAAGCCAAATCCAGCCCACTGCCTGTTTTTTAAATAAAGTTTTATTGGCACACAGCCACACCCATTCACTTCTGTACCCTCTATGGCGGCTTTACACTGACAGCAGCAGAGTGAGCAGTTGCTACAAAGATTCTCTGACCCACAAACCTTAAAAGATTTACTCTCTGGCCCTTTATGGAGAAAGTCTGCTGACCCCTAGGTAGAATTCCACCTCTTGTAAACGGAAAGAAACATTGGAATAAAAACACAATAAGAGCACAGAGAGGGCAATACAATTAACACTCTGAAATCCGCATTCCCTTTTCTGTGTGCCTGGAATGCAACACCATTTTTTTGTAGGCAGGCAAACAGGCAAGAAGTCAGATGAAAAGGTGGCAGTTTGGAAAGAAGAAGAAGAGCTCACATTATGTCAGCACGCTCGTGGACACGGCCCCCTCTGGATCCCTCCCTATGCCCTGAGGTGGGTTGGGCTGCGACCTCCAGGCTGGACCCAGCGGCCTCGGGGTGTGTTCTGGGGGTGGTGATCCCCCAAAGCCCCAACACCCTTGAGGAAAAGAAATGGGTTGGCTGTGTAAACTGGGAGAGGCAGCTTGTGAATGGAAGGGCAGGGGACCACTCTATCTGTGTAGTAAGATGTGCTCAGCGAATCCCCATTACCTAACATCCCAGTCATCAAAGACTATTATTTTAATTTAACCTAAAACAAAAAGAACATATTTCCATTTCTTCAACGACAGATGAAGATCTTTTCTTTTTTTGTTGTTGTTTTTTTAGGTGTTGGGGGTAGGAGTTTATTAATTTATTTTATTTATTTTTGCTGTGTTGGGTCTTCGTTTCTGTGCGAGGGCTTTCTCTAGTTGTGGCGAGCGGGGGCCACTCTTCATCGCGGTGTGCGGGCCTCTCACTATCGCGGCCTCTCTTGTTGCGGAGCACAGGCTCCAGACGCGCAGGCTCAGTGGTTGTGGCTCACGGACCTAGTTGCTCTGTGGCATGTGGGATCTTCCCAGACCAGGGTTTGAACCCGTGTCCCCTGCATTGGCAGGCGGATTCTCAACCACTGCGCCACCAGGGAAGCCCTGAAGATCTTTTCTTTAAGTGTAGGCCTCCTGATAGGAGTTCTACGTGCTCTTTCTTGCATAAACTTAATGCATTGTTTAAGATTTGCAATTTGGGTCTCTTTAAAGTAGAGTCAGAACTCAAAACACTTGGAAACAACCTGAATCCAAAATCCCAGATTCTTACCAGAAACTTTTTCTAACTTTTGACTTGCCAACGTTTTTAGGCACTCATTTCACTGAATATCAAGAAGACATTTAATTTACTTTAATCAAATTATAATAAAAATGCATTTTCACCTTCCTATTTCATCAGGTTACATGATGTCATCAAATTAGGTAATTACAATACCAAGTTCAATGAGAAAAAACAGATTTAGGAACAAATCTAATTGATCCTTCATCACCCTGTAACTCAACTAGGAGATGCAGATGGGTGGGCACATTAGAATGTGGCCACCTAGCCGAGCTGAGGGGTCATCAGCTGGTTTTGCTACCCAGCACAAGTCGGTGTGCCCAACGCACAGTGAGGCCAAACAAACCGAAACATCAGAGTCTGGAGCAGAGAAAGGTTTTATTGCAGGGCCAAGTAAGGAGAATGAGTGGCCCATGCCCCCCAAAACACCCGCAGCTCCCTGAAGGATTTCAGCAAAGCATTTTTAAAGACAAGGTTGGGGGTGGGGGGCAGTGGCAGGTTTGGTGATCAGCTCATGCACAATTCTCTGACTGGTTGATGCTGCGGTAACAGGGCAGTGTCATAGGGGTTAGCATTGTCAGTCCTTAGGTGCCAGTAGGTCTGGGGGCTACGTGATCATCAAGTAGTTAATTTCTTCCATGTGGTGGTGGTTTTTAGCATCTGAAAAACTCAGGAAATATGCATGAGATACTATTATCTGGGTACTTCAGAGAGAAGCTACAGCAGAGGATATGGGAGAGGGTGTCTGTCCCAGAAAGGCCCCATAGGGTCCTGCTCAGTTACAGTTTCACAGAGAGGTGGTGTGCCGGTCAGGGTTCCCCAGAGAAAACAGAACCAATGGAAGTTATATACATATACACATACACGAAAGGAAACTGGCTTAACACGCTTGTGAAGGTTGAGAAATCCCACGATCTACTGTCAGCAAGCCAGAGACCCAGGAAAGCCAGTGGTGCCATTCAGTCCCAGTCTGAAGGCCTGAGAACCAGGGGAGCCGATGCTGTAACACCCAGTCCCAGTGCAGAAGACAGATGTCCCAGCTCAACAGCAGGCAGGAAGGGAGGATGGCAGGCAGGTGACAACCCTCCCTTCCGCTGCTTCTTTTTTTGCTCAGTCCCTCCGTGGATTGGATGATACCCACCCACGCTGGGGAGAGCCGTCCACTTTACTGAGTCCACCGCTTCCAACACTAATCTCGTCTGGAAACACCCTCACTGACTCACCCAGTTATCATGTTTAATCTGGACACAAAATCGTCACAGAGGGCTAATCCTGTAAACCGGTTTAGTAGAGGCTGGTTTCATGAGCTTCTCCTAAGCCCAATGCTGGTAGTTTAAACAAAACATAGAATTTTCTTTGTTTCTCTCATGCAAGACTCGACGAATAGGACAATGTATATAAAACACTACTACCCGAACTGCACCCAAATAATAAAACTCTCTTCCCTTTTCCCTTTTGGCAGCTTTTAGTACAAGAGCCACGATTAACAAGGACTCTGAAGCCGTGAGCTGGACTGACCCCCATTAAGTTCTGGAATCAAAGGTGACTTGGCAAAGACTTCTTTTCCAGAAGAGTCTGACTCTACGTTATGTCATCAGACAAATGGGTCTTGGGCTCAAGTTCACGTTCAGATGTCTTTGGCAACAATTTCTTGAAGGCAGGAAGATGTGGAGCGAGAGGTGTGCACACCCATCACTCTCCAGCTGCTGTCATTTTCAGGTTTGTGTGATATCAATGTGCCTTCACCCTGTGTCTTCCCTGCCTGGAGCCCAACACATCTTGCACCAGGAGTGCTTTTCTTCAAGCATAAATCTCACAAACATACCACCTCTCTCACGACTGGTTCTGGCAAAACTGAGGCATCCATGTTCCGGGTTCCCTTGTCCCTGGGCTGCCTCTCTTCCCTCCCCACACCCACTCTTCCTGGCCCATCCAAGGCCCTTTGACACCAAGCAATCTCCCCTCTGGTGCCTCATCGAAAGAGAGGCACTCTATGACCCAGAATCTTAAGGCTCTCCTGGGGAGCAACCCGTGGGGGCAGAGGGCATTAATCCTGGAAACCAGCCTGGCTGTGTTGTAGAAACTAGTGGTCTCCATCCCAGGGCCATTGGTCCTTCAATCACTTCAGTTCTCCTGTGCCCAGAAACTCGTAAAAAGCAATGACTCCGAACACCAGGTGCTGGCTGGGATTTCCAAGTCATTGGCCTCAGCCCAGAACTCCCTTCCCAGCTCCAGATGTCCTGAGGGTTCCTTGTAGCCAGCATTTCTTTTTGAGATTTTACTGCCAATGACAAAAAATGTTTATCATCTTTAGGTTTTGATAAGAAGAAGAATTCTGAAAAGGTCCATATTCATATTTCGCTTGCACAATATATTGGCTTAGAAAATATTTCATATTTTCTAAGCCAACCCTCATCCCCAGGGAAACTTGTGGAATGTTACAGGTGTTTACCCCTGAACAGATGTCCAGTGATGATTTTCATGTCAGGCAGAGCTACAAGGGTCAGAAACCACAGGAGGGGTGAGCCTGCCCAGACGCTGAGCCCTGGAGGTCATAGCCCAGCAGGGGCCCAGTTCAAACACAGCAAACAGGTGCTGTAAGTCAGACCATGCCTGGAATGTCCCTCATCACTAGAGGGCTAACCATGGACTACTAACCACAGTGCAGTCCAAGTGGGCAGGTCTTCTCTACTTGGGAGTTACGGGCTACTGAACAATGGCGCCAGCGTGACCCCAGGCGTCGGGATGAGATGAACAAAAGGGATGTGGGCTTTGACTTCATGGGCGATGGAGGAAGTGACCCGGTAATGACGGCACAGCGTGGAGAGTGTGCCTGGGGACAGACGGGAAGGAAATGCCTGCGCTCCCAAAGTCAGAGCTGGGCCTGCTTCCTGAATGGGGACAGGTCTCCCTGGGGAGGTGACACTTAGCTACAGTTCTAGGAATCTGCAGACGAAGGAGAAAGTGCGTTCCATGCGGAGATGGCAGCAGGTTTGGGGAAAATACCCTGGGTGGTTGAGGTTCAGTGTGTGCAGGAAGTGGGCAGGCAGCAGAGTGGCCAGGGGTGTTGACCTTGACCTTGTGGGCAGAGAGTCGAGCAGGGAGAGTTGGGGTGGGCAGCAGGAGGCATATGGAGCCACCAAGTGCTGGCCCAGCAGGGGCTGAGAGAGGGAGGCCGATGAGAGAGAGATTTAGGGAGAAAAGCAAAAGGATGGCTATTAGATATGGGGCCAGAGGCTAAGGAGGCATTTCAGAAGAGGCTAGCAGTGTGACTTATCCCGTAACAATCTAAGAAAACAAACACACTAGAAACTAACTGCACATGCTCGGCAGCCTGGGGACGCTTCACAAAGGAGCAAACGGCCAGGAACTGGTCTAGAGGTCCTGAGACTGTCGGTAGCTCAGAGCACCACACAGTAATTTTTGTCCACAAAACAACCAGAAATTGTAAAAACAGTTTCAAGTATTTTCAAGTACTCTTTCAGAAAGCAAGAAAAAACAGAAAACATTTTAGAAACGCTTCTATCCAAAAATGGTTCAAAGAGAAATAGCATTAAGACTGAGAGTAGGGGGCTTCCCTGGTGGCGCAGTGGTTGAGAGTCCACCTGCCGTTGCAGGGGACGCGGGTTCGTGCCCCGGTCCACGAAGATCCCCCATGCCGCAGAGCGGCTGGGCCCGTGAGCCATGGCCGCTGAGCCTGCGCGTCCGGAGCCTGTGCTCTGCAATAGGAGAGGCCGCGGCGGTGAGAGGCCCACGTACCGCAAAAAAAAAAAAAAAAAAAAAAAGATTGAGAGTAGGGATAATAATAAATTTTTTCTTCATAATTTTGGCATTTCCTTGATTTTCTGTAATGCATGTATTTTTTAAAAAATATTTGTTAGGGACTTCCCTGGTGGCGCAGTGGTTAAGAATCCGCCTGCCAATGCAGGGGACACAGGTTCGAGCCCTGTTCTGGGAAGATCCCACATGCCATGGAGCAACTAGGACCATGTGCCACAACTACTGAGCCTGTGCTCTAGAGCCCGCGAGCCACAGCTACTGAGCCCACGAGACACAACTACTGAAGCCTGTGCCCCTAGAGTCTGTGCTCTGCGACAAGAGAAGCCACCGCAATGAGAAGCCTGCACACTGCAACGAAGAGCAAACCCCACTCGCTGCAACTAGAAAAAGCACACGCGCAGCAACAAAGACCCAACACAGCCTAAATAAACAAATAAATAAATAAAGTTAAAAATATATATATTTGTTAGTCAGTATTTGGTGTCTACAAAAGTACATATGTGACAGATGGGTCACTGATAAAAGTTTCCTTCCCGAATCCATTCCTGGTCCAGCCCCCATCACACCAAAGGTAACAACTATTCCAGATTTTGTCTCTCTCATTTCCTTGCTTTTAATGTTTATCACACACACACATGCATACACACACACACACACACTCACATATGTATGCATCCTGTTAGAAAACAAAATTCCCCTGAGTAAATTTTAAAGATCTAATTGGCTTTATTGAACAATTCGTGCATCAGGCTGTGTCCCATCCATCGGGTAGAGAGGTGCTCCAAAGGGTGACAGAAAGGGAAAGTTTCTAAAGGCAGGACAAGGAAGTCATAAACAGAAAATAGGATTATTTCAGATTAGGTCAACTTCCTTTGGTGAAAGAGGGGTCTTATTAGGTGAGCTACCTCACCTTCCTTTGGGGGATGGAGAGGGCCCATGGGACAGATCCCCTCACTGGTACTGACCGGAAAATCCCTGATTGACAGGTTAAGGCTGTATTTCTGGGGGAGTTTGAAGCTTCGGTTAAGTTAGGTATTAAGCTCTGGTTTGGTGGCCTGACCTAGCATCAGTGACTCCATTTTGGGTCTGTGGTCTTCTTTTATCAATCTCTACTTTATTTTTTTTAATATATTTTTTAACTGTATTGAAGCATAGTTGATTTCAATCTCTTTCTTTTCATCTCTGTTCTGTATTTCATTACTTTCTGCTTTTATCTTTATCTTCATTTTTCTTACTTTGAGTTTATTCTGTGGTTCTTTTTCTCATTCCCTATTCTGAATAACCACTTAGACTCTGAGCCTCAACCATCATAAATAACTAGGCTATTGGCTGATTCTTGTCTGGGAGGCTGCTCCCACCTGGGAAGCGTTCCCCACGTCCCCATGTCCTGTGCCCCTGTCCCACGTTCCCTGGCTGGGGCCCTCACACTCAGAACATAACTGGGAGACAGTCCCAAAGCTCCATCCCCTCTCACAGGCTCTGTTAAGCCCCTTATCAACATGGGTTGGTACAAAATACACAAAAATATTTTCCCACAGCCGACAATGTGGGTTGCTTTTTTCTTTGAGCCGTGCTGAGTTGGGAGGCCAGGAAAACATCTGTTCCCGGGTCTTCAAAGGAGAACAGCCACTGGTGCTTTCTGGGGACTCCTCCAAAGCCAAGCCCTGCTGTCTAATTTTCCTATGTGGGAACTGACCGCCCCGGGTGAGACACTGACACATCATTATCTCAGCTCAAACACGTAACGGTTTTCTCTCTTCTAGGGGCAAGAGAACGCTATTCAATGTGAAGTGCAGCGGGGATAGTAATTAATTTAATGAGAGGACAAAGGGAAACTCTACAAAAGAGACTGCCCCGCCCTCCTTTTAAATTTGGCTCCAGAGAGCGCGGCCAAGTTCAACTAGTGAGTGATTCTTTCTAAAGCAGCCCAGAGAAGGGGGGATTCGTCAAGTGTCCCTAAGGAAAGGAAGTCCCATTAAACTGATTAAACAGGGTTCTCCAACAGATCAAACTAGGTAAGTCATTGAGATGGGTGAATAGACAGTAGAAGATAAAGAGGGAAGACAGTGTCAGAGAGAAGTGAGGAAGGCCAGAGAGAGAGAGAGAGGCTTGACTTGTCTTTACTGCCGTGACTTTGTGTCTGCAACTGCAGTAACGCTGACGCAGTAGAGAGGAGTGCTTAAGAGCTGGGATAGTGTAGAGATGAGAGGTTTCCATTGACCAGCTGCGTGATGGACATTTAAAGACTTTTGCTGCATGTATCAAATTGTCCTTCAGAATGTGTAACAAATTAATTCCACCAACACTGCCCAGGAGAGTGTGCTTTGCCATGTCCGCATCCCCACACACAGTTTCTCTCCTGCTCACTCACTCTTTCTCTCTCACCCACCCCCACCCCATACACACACACACATGCACCACTGACCCACACAGTTTTGTCAAGCTGATCAGCAAAAGATCACACCTCATGGCTGTTTTCCCTGCGTTTCCTTGAGCAGTGAGGTTCAGCATGTTTTCATATTTCTTGGCAATTTTCTTTTTACTGTAACGTGACTATTTTTGTCCTTTGCCCATTTTCCCTTTGGGATCTTCCACTTTTCCTCATTAATAGGCAAGAGCCTTTTATATATTAAGAATATTAACACTTCGATGGGCATGGAATCCTCAATTTGTGTCTTGGAGTTGATCATTGGCCTTTTAGTTTCTTATTTGGGATTTTTCACAGCTAGAAATGTTTTTAAAATTTCAGTGGACAAATCTATGTGTGGTTTCCTTTATGGTTTCTTGATTGGTATTATATTTAGAAGGTCTTGCCTAAACCAAAATTATATAAATGTTGGCCTATATCATCTTCTAGTATTTTAAATGGTTTTATTTTCCACTTTTAGATAATTCAACCGGAATGTATTTGATGGAAATTGGAGGGCATTGTTGGAATTCCCCACCTTCTAGGGGTGTTCAGGATTGTCTCCGTGCTTGTGGGGTAACTTTGGTGTGATTCGATTGGAAGGTCTTTGTCTCGATCCAGTAGTTCTGGATATCACCATAACTCTGCCCTGTGGAGGGGGCTCCCTGCTCCACTTCCTCTTCCCACACTGCCAGCTTCGCCCAGATTCCATTCCCGAGCAAAGCACTCCTCTGCTTTCTGTGGAACTCAGATGAAGCCCCAAGCTTAGGGGTAAAACAAAAGGAGATTTCATAACGAATATTCTACATATGTGTATTGCATCGAGGGTTTCTGCTTTCCTTGACTTTTTTTTTTAACATCTTTATTGGAGTATAATTGCTTTACAATGGGGTGTCAGTTTTTGCTTTATAACAAAGTGAATCAGTTATACATATACATATGTCCCCATATCTCTTCCCTCTTGCGTCTCCCTCCCTCCCACCCTCCCTATCCCACCCCTCTAGGTGGTCACAAAGCACCCGAGCTGATCTCCCTGTGCTATGCGGCTGCTTCCCACTAGCTAACTATATTACATTTGGTAGTGTATATATGTCCATGCCACTCTCTCACTTTGTCCCAGCTTACCCTTCCCCCTCCCTGTATCCTCAAGTTCATTCTCTAGTAGGTCTGCATCTTTACTCCTGTCTTGCCCCTAGGTTCTTCTGACCATTTTCTTTTTCTTTTTCTTTTTTTTTTAGATTCCATATATATGTGTTACCATGTGGTATTTGTTTTTCTCTTTCTGACTTACTTCACTCCGTATGACAGTCTCTGGGTCCACCCACCTCACTACAAATAACTCAGTTTCATTCCTTTTTATGGCTGAGTAATATTCCATTGTATATATGTGCCACATCTTCTTTATCCATTCATCTGTTGATGGACACTTAGGTTGCTTCCATGTCTTGGCTATTGTAAATAGAGCTGCAATGAACATTTTGGTACATGACTCTTTTTGAATTATGGTTTTCTCAGGGTATACGCCCAGTAGTGGGATTGCTGGGTCGTATGGTAGTTCTATTTGTAGTTTTTTAAGGAACCTCCATACTGTTCTCCATAGTGGCTGTATCAATTTACATTCCCACCAACCGTGCAAGAGGGTTCCCTTTTCTCCACACCCTCTCCAGCATTTATTGTTTGTAGATTTTTCAATGATGGCCATTCTGACCAGTGTGAGATGATTTCTCATTGTAGTTTTGATTTGCATTTCTCTAATGTTAATGATGTTGAGCATTCTTTCATGCGTTTGTTGGCAATCTGTATATCTTCTATGGAGAAATGTCTATTTAGGTCTTCTGCCCATTTTTGGATTGGATTGTTTGTTTTTTGATATTGAGCTGCATGAGTTGCTTGCTCACCGTTGCCACACTTCTCCTCGTTCTAGCAGAATTTCTCAAGCTCATCTCCTAATTCACTAATTTGGTTTTCTGTAGTATTCAGTGTGCTCTTTGTTGCCTCTGTTGGTGTTCCAGATTTTTTTCCTCTAAAAGTAATACAGTAAGTCCCCTACATACAAACAAGTTCTGTTCCAAGAGCGCGTTCGAAGTCCAATTTGTTCATAAGTCCAACAAAGTTAGCCTAGGTACCCAACTAACACAATCGGCTACATAGTACTGTGCTATAATGGGTATATAATACTTTTTACACAAACAATACATAAAAAACAAATGCAAAAAATAAAGAAAACATTTTTAATCTTACAGTACTGTACCTTGAAAGGTACAGTAGTACAGTACAACAGCTGGTATCCAGGGGCTGGCATCGAGTGAACAGGCAAGAGTTACTGAATGGAGGAGGGAGAGAAGGTGGGAGATGGTAGAGCTGAAGGATTGTCAGCAACAGGAGACGGAGGGCCAGCTGCAATTTCACGCTCGCCTGACTTTGATGGAAGGGACGTTCACATCTTTGAAAGTTCGCAACTTGAAGGTTCATACTTAGGGGACTTACTGTATATCTATTAAAAATTTCTTTTCCCTCTTCATGACTTCATTATCTTCTAGAAACTGGGAGAGGACATGAATTAGAGATTTTCTTGAATTTTCTCCTTTTTGTGGGGGGAACTCTTTTAAAAGGAAACATTCGCTGATAGCTCACTTTTTGTGTTTGTCACTTTGGCTTGAACTCCTAAATCTTTCTAATGTTTGGTTACTTTTTCTCTGCTCATTTCTTTTTTGAATATGAAATCTACATTTTTTCCCCTAGAATTAATAACGAAGGTAGTTTCCTGGAGTGTGTTTCTTGCTATTAAATGGAAATGTCACCACCATAGTCACACAGCAGAATGTGTGGGTCACTCTTCAAAGTTTGGAGGTACAGACAAGTGGATATTAGAACAGTTTAAATTCGCTGCAAAATGGGTTTGCCCCCCATCTCCAGCCAGACTGCACTTTGATTCTTTGGCTCACAATGAGATGGAAATGTCCTGGCATCAAGAGTCTGATGTTGGAGCTTCCCTGGTGGCGCAGTGGTTGAGAATCTGCCTGCCAATGCAGGGGACATGGGTTAGAGCCCTGGTCCGGGAAGATCCCACATGTCACAGAGCAACCAAGCCCGTGCGCCAGAACTACTGAGCCCCTGGGCCTAGAGCCCGTGCTCCACAGCAAGAGAAGCCACCGCAGTGAGAAGCCCATGCACCACAACAAAGAGCAGCCCCCACTCGCTGCAACTGGAGAAAGCCCACATGCAGCAACGAAGACCCAACACAGCCAAAAGTAAGTAAATAAATAAATTTACTTTTTAAAGAAGTCTGATATTGGTTAAAGGATTCCACCCATTTTTTCTGATTAAATGTGACACCTAAACAGTATCTCAATATTACTTGAGTTGCTTTCAGCCTTCTGCATGGGGATTGGAAAATTACAAGAGCAGATGGAAGGCCCTGCTCCCAAAATTACATCAAGAAAATTACAACAACAGTGGGAACTGTTGTTCCCACTAGAAGCAGACAAACAAAATAGTGTGCCCACTGCCTAGAGTTGAAATTTGGGAATTGGGGGACCATTCCACTCCAGCAATTGAAAGTTAAGAAGGCAGAATATGTAGCTTCATAAAGAAATTCACTCACAGCCTCCCAGAGTTTTAATGTCAACAAATCTTACTGGACAAGAACAGTAGACTAAGACACAATTCTCTGTCTAAATAGATTTAGGAAGGGGTGTTACAACCAGGGGGCAGAAAAGAATAAAATAATAAATAAATAAATAATAAATAAAAGGATTTACATGTATTTTTAATCCTTCCTCAGAAGAGAGAAGGGATATACACTTTTCAGGAACCAAGGTATAAATGTATACATATTCTCTATCTGAGAAAAGAGGAAAATATTTTTTACAGAATTACTTAAACTAAGCCCAGGGGGTGGGGAGGTTACATTCAAGTCTTTCTGCATCCAGTTGTCCTGTGTGACTTCACTTCCTTTGGAAATTACTTAAATCATTTGTTTATTGGTTTAGTTTGTCTCCCCCAACTAGAATTTAAGCTCTGTAAGAGCAAGAGATTTTGTCTTTCTTCTTCTCTAACTGGATCCCCAGTACCTGAACTGTCTGGCACATAATAGATGGTTTGTTAATGACTGCTAAGTGAATTAATGGTGGATGGTTGGATTGATGGATTGATCAATTGATGGAAGCAGTTAAGACACTTCTTGAGGCATAGTATGCCTTGATCTTGGCCTTTATTTATCCAAGACAAAATAAAAGTCTGGGGATAAAGGTGAGAGAGGTCCATTTGTGCAGCCTAACAACAATGATTATCAGGTAATGATCCAATTCCTAGGTAAGAGCATTTTTACCTAGGGTCATTAATTCATTCACTGTATTTCTTTGGTGTTGATTTTTTTTTGTCATTACCAAGTATGTCATTTTTCTTTAACTTACAATTAATTAGCATCTCTGCATCCTTCTATGCAGTGGCTCTCACACATGCATTTCCAGAAACTATGCTACTTTGACTGAATTAACCAGGATTCCTGCACTAAATGTTAGAATTACCCAGCCTTTTCCCACAGATCGTGGTGGTCCAACACTGCACAACTGTCCTTTAGAGCAAAGCCAGCACAGAACAAGATTTCAAGGGCCACTTGTATGTCTTCCATGAGCCTTTGGGATGAGATGGATATCCATCTTTCTTGTTAGAGGGCAGCCTTTGCTTTGTGGCCTGGAACTCCAGTGGTCAGATGCAGTGGGTTGTGTCTCCAGCTTTGAACAATCACAACCATGTCAGGGGCAGCGGGTCCACAGGGACCGTTTTGGAAAAAGAAAAATCTTCATGACTCTCCCCATTTCAAATGACAGTGTGTCATCAGTTTTATTTCCCAAATCCCTGGACAATATTTTTCCATGCCCTTGAATTGGGTCATAGGTTTTTCTTTTTTTCTGTGTTTAATTTTTATTGGAGTATAGTTGATTGACCATATTGTATTCGTTTCAGGTGTACAGCAACGTGAATCAGTTATACATGTACATATATCCACTCTTTTTTAGATTCTTTTCCCATATAGGTCATTACAGAGGACTGAGTAGAGTTCCCTGTGCTCTACAGTAGGTCCTTATTATTATCTATTTTAGTCATGGGTTTTTCACCTTATTCTGCCTCTCCCCTATTAGCCTTCTGACTAATTGTTAGTGGATTGTCATCAAGTGAGTCCCTCACATTTTCTGAAAAAAAGAAGAATACATATTGTTTTAAGTGCATATGTCTGATTGTTATCTTCCAATTCAATCATCAAGGCAACAGTTTGGACTTGCTCCTCCGTGGGGTGCCATGCCATCCCGTGAAGGTGGGCTTCCCCACGTCTCTCTGGGCCATGGCCCCTTCACTGTCTTCACCCTCCCTGGTCATGTCCACAAGAGCAGGAGGAAGTGGGGAGAGCCCGTGTCTGCAAACATTTCAGAATTTTTCAGGGTGCTGGCCTGGGATTTATAGTGCCCCTTGAAGGTTTGACTCTATTACTATTAGAGTGTGATAGATAAGGTAGGAAGGAACAGTCTCGTAATTTCCATTTTTTCAAGATGAGTTAAGAAATTGTATCATTTTGAAATATTATTATTATTTTTTTAATCTTTGAAGGTGATAATTCCATGACTGTTTCTGCCCAACACACATCTGGCTTGTTGGGCAGCCAGGCCCACAACAGCAGCTACATGTTGGCATCATGAGTCATGGTTGGGGCAATGCCCATGGACCTCTGTAGTCCCTCTCCATCTGCCAGCCCTCCATCCCTGCTCGGGTCATCTTCTCCCATGTGAACGAAGCAAGTCTACATGCTCTATTCCTAACCTATCATTCTCAACTTGGAATGAGTCCCTGAAAGATTTGACCTTGGTTTCCAGGTCAGTTTAATTCTGGATGGCCCACATATTTTAATTTAAAATGATCAAAGCATAGACATTATATATTTTAAGCATGTTTTCTTTCCTTCTACATCTGTTTCTGATTTATGATTGTTCACCTTGGCATTAATCTAACCCTGAGTAGCAAATTCATACTAGTTGTGTTGAACAATTAATAGAATGCCTTATAAACTTTATTGGAAACTCATGTGTGCTTTTCCTTGGCTCATTTCCTATTATTTGCTCCTTTTAAGTATTATCATGGATTGTGACTCTTTTTATAGTCTCAGCTTGTTCCAATAGACTCTAATTACTGTTTTCATGATGTTGAAATTGTCCCTGCTTGGCCATTACGAGCCCTCCATATGTAGGCATCTTTGTCTTTTTAGCGTGACCTTAGTCATCCCTGACAGTCTTTGCTCTTTGGCAAAAACGTTCCCCCCACTTTTGAATTTTGAATTTTTCTTGTCCCGATAGGCCTAGCCACAGCAACTCTTCCTGGGATCTTAATTTCTTTCAAGCAAGTTGTGTATGGGAGACTAAAGTACGGGTGCTGGAGTGCATACGAGATGGTCCCACTGACTCTGTCAGCAGACAGGGCAGAGGCAGCCTCAACCACGAGTGAAATTACAAGTATTTCCAAGACACTTAGCCACAAGTTCAAAATAAGCTCAAAATGGATTAAAGACCTAAATGTAAGGCCAGAAACTATCAAACTCTTAGAGGAAAACATAGGCAGAACACTCTATGACATAAATCACAGCAAGATCCTTTTTGACCCACCTCCTAGAGAAATGGAAAGAAAAACAAAAATAAACAAATGGGACCTAATGAAACTTCAAAGCTTTTGCACAGCAAACGAAACCATAAACAAGACCAAAAGACAACCCTCAGAATGGGAGAAAATATTTGCAAATGAAGCAACTGACAAAGGATTAATTTCCAAAATTTACAAGCAGCTCATGCAGCTCAATACCAAAAAACAAACAACCCAATCCAAAAATGGGCAGAAGACCTAAATAGACATTTCTCCAAAGAAGACATACAGATTGCCAACAAACACATGAAAGAATGCTCAACATCATTAACATTAGAGAAATGCAAATCAAAACTACAATGAGATATCATCTCACACTGGTCAGAATGGCCATCATTGAAAAATCTACAAACAATAAATGCTGGAGAGGGTGTGGAGAAAAGGGAACCCTCTTGCACGGTTGGTGGGAATGTAAATTGATACAGCCACTATGGAGAACAGTATGGAGGTTCCTTAAAAAACTACAAATAGAACTACCATACGACCCAGCAATCCCACTACTGGGCGTATACCCTGAGAAAACCATAATTCAAAAAGAGTCATGTACCAAAATGTTCATTGCAGCTCTATTTACACTAGCCAGGACATGGAAACAACCTAAGTGTCCATCATCGGATGAATAGATAAAGAAGATGTGGCACATATATACAATGGAACATTACTCAGCCATAAAAAGAAATGAAATTGAGTTATTTGTAGTGAGGTCGATGGACCTAGAGTCTGTCATACAGAGTGAAGTAAGTCAGAAAGAGAAAAACAAATACCGCATGCTAACACATATAAATGGAATCTAAGAAAAAAAAATGTCATGAAGAACCTAGGGGTAAGACAGGAATAAAGACACAGACCTACTAGAGAATGGACTTGAGGATATGGAGAGGGGGAAGGGGAAGGTGTGACAAAGTCAGAGAGTGGCATGGACATATATACACTACCAAATGGAAAACAGATAACTAGTGGGAAACAGCCGCATAGCACAGGGAGATCAGCTCGGGTGCTTTGTGACCACCTAGAGGGGTGGGATAGTGAGGGTGGGAGGGCGGGAGACACAAGAAGGAGGAGATATGGGAACATATGTATATGTATAACTGATTCACTTTGTTATAAAGCAGAAACTAACACACCATTGTAAAGCAATTATACTCCAATAAAGATGTAAAAAAAACAAAACAAAATAAAAAATCTTTGAAAATATAGAAAAAAAAACACAAAAAAACAAATTTGGACTGAGACTAAAATTAGGCCAGTGGGAACAGATGTATATGTATGACTGATTCACTTTGTTATAAAGCAGAAACTAATTAAAAAATTAGAAAAAAGAAAAAGAAAAATAAAAAATAAAAATAAAATAAATAAATAAAATTAGGCCACAAAAGCTTGTCATACACAGGTCAACTACCAAATGTTTAAAGAGCACTTCTTTTAATGAAGAACTATTCTAGATTTTATTACTAATATTAATGTCTGGGACTACGATAGCAGTGCAGATTAAAAACCAAACATTCTTTGGACAGTTAGAGACATATGGACCTTCGGACTGGACGGTAAATTGCTGAGGGTAGATTATGAGCACCAGCGTTTGGAGTCGGAGGGGATGTCAGCACATGGAGAAGAAGTCAGAGAGCTGGAGGACGAAGGGCCTGAAATCTAGGCCTGGAAAGGGGAGGAACATTTTTTTTTTTTTTTTTTTTTTGCGGTACGCAGGCCTCTCACTGTTGTGGCCTCTCCCGTTGCAGAGCACAGGCTCCGGACGCGCAGGCTTAGCGGCCATGGCTCACGGGCCCAGCCGCTCCATGGCATGTGGGATCTTCCCGGACCGGGGCACGAACCCGTGTCCCCTGCATTGGCAGGTGGACTCTCAACCACTGCGCCACCAGGGAAGCCCGGGAGGAACATTTTAATACAGTTAGAGGGTCACTGAGGCATAGATGGACACTGAGAAGGTTTCTCTAAACTAGGGAAACTGAATGACCAAGTGTGATCCTCTAAATAGTCCAGACCCTCCCTCCAGGACTAGATGGAAACAAAACTAGCATCTGACTTGAAGAGGTTAGAAGATGGGCCCATGCATCACCAAGCTCTGTTCTCAAGCTCTTGAAATACCCGCATTGTACCTTCTTGGAACCACCAGAGAATCCTGACATCACCAGCCAGGGTGCGTGTGAAAAGCAGGCAGTACATCCCTTTTGGAGCACTTAGCAACTGTGATCAGGTCTCCTGTTCTCAGGCCACTGGGGGAAGCACAGTGGACAGGTGTCATGGTTGGGATGAGAGGATGCCTTTGAGAGACCTCCTGACCTCTGAGGGGTTGGCCTGCTCAGATGTGCACCTCATTCCCACATCTTCATTCTAGCTTCCTTCCCTTCTTCTAAAGATCCCCTTTGTCCCTCCATTTTTGATCTAGAAGGCAGCTTTGAGCTTCCAGTTTTATAAATTACAGATGAGCCAGCTCTTTGTTTTCTTACCTCCTTCCCAACCCAGCTTTCATTCCCAAGAGGGTCAAGGGAGGCAGATTTGCTAAAGAAAAGGCCATTTGGTCCCTGGGATCTACTATGTCCCTCTCCAAGGGGACAGCAGCCTTGGGGACAGCAACCTTGGGGACAGTGAGTCCCCCTCCCTCCATACTCCTCAAGGGGACGAAGGTGAGAACACGTTCGCTTGCATTTGGGGGGTAAGTATCGTACCTAGTGGGTAGGGAGTTATTTACTTAAGACACAGCAAGATTTTTAACTGAGATGTTTGGCAAGTGTACCTATTGAGAAACTTCATATGCAGTCATGTACGTTTGGGATGATTTTATATGTAATGTAATAGGCAATGTGAAATGTAATAGAGAGAGGGAACAGAATGATTTCGTAAGATGAATCAAACCAGATTTGGTTCAGCAAGAAAAATACATGTAAGCACACAAAATGCTTAGAAGAGCAGAGATCGATTGTATACTGTTTGGACCTTCTGACAAACACTGGAAAGAGAAGATGTTAAAATGGAGCTTGTGTGGGGCTTCCCTGGTGGCGCAGTGGTTGAGAATCCACCTGCCGATGCAGGGGACACGGGTTCGTGCCCCGGTCCGGGAAGATCCCACATGCCGCGGAGCGGCTGAGCCCGTGGCCATGGCCGCTGAGCCCGCATGTCCGGAGCCTGTGCTCCGCAACGGGAGAGGCCCGCGTACCGCAAAAAAAAAAAAAAAAAAAAAATGGAGCTTGTGAAGGGTTTGTGGAGGGTGACCGAACGCAGTGAGTCCTGGAGCCCATTTGCCCCACCTGGGAGGGAAAGCCTGGCCAGAAGTCAGTGTCAGGCTGCTGTCCTGATGGCTCCCTGGCCACCTCAAGGAGAGGCAGGCCAGGCAGAGGGGGTTTGGCAAACGAGATGGGGCAGGAAAACCAACAAAATCCCCGTCATTTAATTTCCAGTGAAGGGGACCAAATTCTAGGAACAGAAATGGTTGAATAACTTCTCTCGCTCAGTGCATCACTGTGCAGTCATTAAAAAGACTCAGACCCATGTGGCCTGAAATGGAAGAATATTAACTTGCAGACCAATGTGTGGGGCATGACTCCATGAGTTCTCAGGCCACAAAATTCAAACGCGTTAGAAATGTAATCTTGTTTTTCTCAAACTTAGTTTTTATCTCAATTCCCCACTCTTCCAGGAAGTGTCCTCGAGGGAAGCCTGTCCTCCATGCTGTGGTCCATCCCCTGCAATATGTGTGCATAGGATGGGCGCATCCCGGCAGCCACCTGGGACCTGGGAAGCCCTGCTCAGCAGAGCAATGAGACGGCAGCACTTGGGCTGTCCCCAAGCCACCAACTAGCCCTGGGCAGGCAGCCTCGAACTTCTTGAATATAAGAAAGGAAGAACTTTTATCCAGTTGAAGCCTTTGATAGTTGGGGGATTTCAGTTACAGGCAAACTTAACCTAGACTAATGTACCCCCTGGGAGCTGCACCAACATCCTGAAGCATCAGACATTGAACCCTCACCTGCAGGGAGGAGGCGGAAGTGGGGTGGGCAACAGGACACACTGCCCTTAGCAACCAGGCACGGTGGGGAGCTGGTGGGACGGCTCGGTTCTTTCTCCAGCGGAAGCTCGGCGGGTCCCCTGCAGGATGCAGATGTGGGGACCAGGTGGCATGGAGGCCGGGACAAATCATAAAATCAGTAGATGGTAGAGGAGGCTTAGGAGTCACATCCAGCTCATTCCAGGGTCGGGTCTCCTCTGTGACATAAGGCTGCTGCTTTATGGCCACGCAGTGCCCCAGGGAGTGAGGCCGAGAGGGAGCACTTCCTGCCCTGCGGTCACCTGCCCTCTTCAGGTACCGTCCCCACCCCTCCTGTCCCCACTCCGCTCGGCTCCTACCTGACAGGCCACCCCGTCCCCATTGCTCATTTTCTTCCATCTCAGTGGTTGGCTTTCAAGACCCACAGAGAGAAATCTCTAAAGGTTGGGTTCCAGGCACTGAAGGAAACGTTGGGGCAGGACTGGGGAGGTGATTTTCGAGACCCTCAAATCCCTCTACCTACTTAAAAGGTTGGCCCTGCTGATCCTGCTCATCTAACAATACGACCAAAATGGCCTCACAAAGGCTTCATTCCTACTGTGAATCCCCATGTGGGCGCTATTCCCAGCACACCCTGCAGCTGCCTTTGGCCTTTCTGAGAGCCCAAGATGACAGAGGCATAGAGCGGGCGCTCAGCACATGCGTGCTGAAGGAACAGGTCTTCACAGCCGCCGGGAAGGAGGGGGCCCCTGGCTGCCACGCCCTTTCCAGGAGCTTCTTCTGTTTTCTGAGGGCTGAGTCACACCTCCCGGGCTCTGCAAGTATTCACAAGCCATCTGTGCCCTCCACCCTCCTCTAATGGGATTCACATTGGCTCGTTGTAGCCACAGCAAGGAAGGCAGGAAGGGAAGAGGCCCAGCGTCATCTCTTGACACATAGGAGCTGCTCCTGGGTCTGCAGACACGCAATCCTTCACTGTTTAGACCACACTGTGATCCAAACCCTTGTGTTGTTCAAGTAAAGCCTGACCCGCTTCTCTTCCAGAAACAGGGCCATCTAATTTGTCCAGACATGTCTTCTGAGCAGAAAGACAGAGGTTTCTCTGTTGTTTTAACGATGAGCCCTCTCTGTCTAAAGCCTTCCTCAGGAATTTTGCCCAAGGATTCTAAGAAAGATTAGAGAGGGCATTTTTAATACACATTTGAAAAACTGATTCAAAGCCTGCAATTTACATATTTGTTACCAGTAAAGAGTATAATTGCAATGGTCAAAAAGGTAAGATAGAGTCAGGGCTTTGATTGGGAGAAGCTGAAATGAAGCACTAGGTTTCCTCCATGGGTCCAGATGTGTTTTTGTTTTGGTTATTTATTTATTTATAATTTTTTAATCGAAGTATAGTTGATTTTTAGTTTTTGTGGGTTTTTTTTTGCCAAGGGCACGGTTTCAGGTTTCCAAGTAGCCCACGCCCCTTCTCAAGGGAAGGTCAGATGCCATCCAGGACAGAATCCAGAGATCTCATGTCCCTGAGGCCATCCCCTGGCTTAGCCAATCTGGCCGTAAGTGTTTATAAAATGACCACAGGTCTTTGATCGTGCCTCCAATTCACATTAGAATCTCTTTTCCCCCAATGTACTCTGAAGGGTGCCCAGTGTGTTGTCTTTGTGGTTTGTCTCACACTTAAAGAAATTTAAGTAAAGATTTTGTGTACTCCAGGAATGAAATCACTTCTTGAACCAGACCTTGAACCAGTTACTACTAACTCACAGTAAACTGAACTCCTCTTTTTGCTATGTTTACTGTGATATTCCATAGTTGGCATGAGTTCACCTTCTAGTATCTCCAACAAGAACTAAAAGCAAGAGTGAAATAGAATAAAGTATTCTTAGAATGTAAGTGGCAGAAACGTCTTCCCTAAAAAAGCTCACAGTCCTCCTGGTCTTTGGATGAGGAGTGTGTTTTATGCCATTATGTGTAAGCAGGACTGGGGTAGAGTTTGCTGGAGGAATCACCATGTTTAAAAACCAAGTGCCCTCCAAGAAATCTACATGTTGAAATACTTTTGCCAACACAGGCACCTACAAATACGAAGACATTTTCTTTCAGAGAGTGAATAAAACAATACTTATTCTAGGAAACGAGTTCCGGAGGGCTTTTTTTTTTTTTTTCTTTTGCGGTACGCGGGCCTCTGACTGTTGTGGCCTCTCCCGTTGCGGAGCACAGGCTCCAGACGCGCAGGCTCAGTGGCCATGGCTCACGGGCCCAGCCGCTCCACGGCATGTGGGATCTTCCCGGACCGGGGCACGAACCCGTGTCCCCTGCATCGGCAGGCGGACTCTCAACCACTGTGCCACCAGGGAAGCTCCGGAGGCCTCTTTTATAACAGTATTTAAATTCTATTGGACCTTCCAAATAATTTAGATAATTAAGTACCTGGTAACCACCAACAGCTCTCACTGGAAAGGATAAGTAGATAAAAGACAGCCAGGGCTCTGAGAGACTTAAAACAAAGAAAATAAAACAAAACAAAGCACATGTAGTGTTCTTTAGAGCTGATATTGACTTAGGGGCAGGCATGCAGGAGGACAAGCTTAGGGCTTCCGGGCGTTTCTTCAGAGGATGACTCTGTCCTCAGCTCTGGCACGCGGTCCCCAGTGAAGCATCACTCTCGGGTGCCTGCGAGTTGAATTCTGATGTTTGGATCTGAAGGTAAATCTTGTTTTCTTTGGGCTTTGTTTTCCTGTAGCAATCAAAAATTTAAAATCTAAGTTAAAACACATAATGGGGGACTTTCTTGGTGACGCAGTGGTTAAGAATTTGCCTGCCAGTGCAGGGGACACGGGTTCGAGCCCTGGTCCGGGAAGATTCCACATGCCGCGGAGCAACAAAGCCCGAGCGCCACAACTATTGAGCCCACGTGCCACAACTACCGAAGCCCGTGCGCCTAGAGCCCGTGCTCCACAACAAGAGAAGCCACCGCAATGAGAAGCCCGCGCACCGCAACAAAGAGTAGCCCCCGCTCACCGCGACTAGAGAAAGCCTGTGCCCAGCAACAAAGACCTAGTGCAGCCAAAAATAAATAAATTAATTAAAAATTAATTAATTCATTAAAATAAATTAATTAATTCAATAAAATACATAGTGGCTTGATTAAGAAACTGTTGCAAAGTTGTACCCAGGAATAAGTCTCAAAAGAAGAGGTGAGAACAAGGACAGCAGGTGACAAAGAAGAGAAGGGTCAGCAGAGACCGCCAGTGACCAGTTCTGGTTCTCTGCCTGTTTTGCTATGGCCTGTGTGCTAAGAACGGTTTCTTACATTTTTAAATAGTTTTTGAAAATCAAAAATATTATTTCTTGACACTTGGAAATTAGATGAAATCTAAATTTCAACATCCATAAATAAAGTTGTGCTGAAACTCACAAACCCAGTCGTTTGTGTACGGTCTGTGGCTGCTTCCGTGCCGAAAGGGCAGAACTTAGCAACAGAGACAATGTCCCCGAAGCCAGAAATATTTACTCCCTGGCCCTTTAACAGAAGGAGTTTGCCAACCCTTCACATAGAGCACCTGTTGTGTTGCTGCTTCACTCCATCACCTGACAGTCAACATACCATTTTGAAGCTGGGGACTTTGAGGGTATCTGTCATTATTTCTTTCATCTGTAGGATGGGTATGCTAATGACAGGAGCTGCCTCGCAATGTTTTGAGAGGATGGAGTGAGAAGGCATCTGAAACTCAGTGAAGCTGACACAACGTGAGCCCCCTGTTAGCTAGAGCTACCACTACTCCCATTCCCTGACCTTGTTTCCTGGAAAGTAGGGAAGAAGGTGTCATTGAAATGATCTCTCCGGCAATAGACTGTGGCCACTATTTATGGAATTAGGATAGCAGAGAAAACAGATAATGAAATAAGTGATGATTATACTTTGTGCAGGGCATCATCAAGAACACAGGGTGAACAGGGAGGTGCTGGGCTCAGAGCAGAAGTCCCTGGCCTCACCTGGCAGGCCAGGAATGGCTATGACGATGGAGTGAAGGGATAAACACAACATCTTAAAAGATGACAAAGTGCCTATTAACAAATTGTAATGAAACATTTTTTTTTTTTTTTTTTTTTTTGCGGTACACGGGCTTCTCACTGTTGTGGCCTCTCCCATTGCGGAGCACAGGCTCCGGACTCGCAGGCTCAGTGGCCATGGCTCACATGCCCAGCCACTCCGCGGCATGTGGGATCCTCCCAGACCGGGGCACGAACCCGTGTCCCCTGCATCGGCAGGCGGAGTCTCAACCACTGCGCACCAGGGAAGCCCTATAATGAAATATTTTAAAATCAGGTAGTCAACCTTAGCTATATATGTCTACAACTTGGGACCAAAAAGAAGCTTATTGCCAGAAATTACAAAATGTGTTTACAGTTAAGATAGAGTGTTTGTCCCTTCTGAGAAATGCAGATTTCCTCAAAGCGAGAAGCACAGAGGGCCTGAACGGGTATCGACTGTCATTAAAAGTTCAGGTTTCCGGGTTCCCCCATTCATTTACCAAGTCAGAAACCTAGAAGGCCCAGGCGTCTGCATTCTTCTGCATACTAAGTTTGAGAGTCACTGAGGAAATCAGACCATATGCAAGAAGAATGGAGAGAATCTAAGTTTTATTGAATACCTACTATGTGCCAGGCAACGGATTAGTCGCTATCACCTGCGTTATCTGATTGAACTTTCATAGCAACCCTCTCAAGTATTATTGTGGAAAGGAAGGTTATAGGGCTCCATGACGTTCCCAAAGTCACTTGGCCAAGTAGGCGACCACCCCTGGACTGAACCCAGACCTTAAGGACTGAGTCCACGGAGTCTATTCTCTACTTCCCAGGAACACCTGTGTCCTTACTGTGGGATCCAGAGAACCGAGCCTGTAACGACCACATCATCAAATGCTTTGTCTTTCTTCCTTTCCTTTTTATGGCTTTAAGGGTAGGACCTGGGACTCCACTGAGCACGTGTCCCCATCATAGGAATGAAAATTTTAAGTCATTCTTCTTTGTGAAGAAACTCACTAAGGAATCTGAACCAACAGTCGCTAAAAAGACAGAAGATTGATTTAAAAATAGCCTCCAACTGTGAGCTGTTAACTCGGGGGGGGGGGGTGACCTGGGGACCTTGGTGCTCCACGTGGCCAGCATCACAGACAAATCATTCTATCTCACAGTTTAGGCCAGATGACTGTCTGCCCCAGCGCCCAGGGCTCACCTCCGCAGGTTCTCCGCGTCCTTGATGGTCTCTGGCAAAGCAACCCCCTTGGTCTCTGGAAGAAGCAGCGTCACTCCCCCGGCAAGTAGCCCCAAAGCCGCTTCAGATGAGACAGATTTCACATGGAGCCATTAGAGCATGGTCAATACCATTTACATATGATGACAGCTAACTAAAGAGATGCCTAGGTAACACGCATGTGAGGGTCACTTTTAAAAAGTTGGGAACATCTAGAAAATTAAAGCAATAGGATAACTGGGGAAATAGCAGAGTAAGAAAAGGGAATATTGTCTTTGTTTTACTTCCACATAAGTATATAGTTCTACAGTAACTGATGTTTAAGTATTAGGGGGATTTATTGATTCAGGTACTTCAACAACAATATGGGACTCAATTTTGACTAGTTACTGTATATACAAAATACTATATTAATTTAACATAATATAATATAGTATTTGTATATACTAACCATAATTTATATATTATCATTTATATTCAGTAACTATAATATATATTATATACAATAATGTGTTGTAATATATAATAATATATAATAATATAATACTTTATAACATACATTATATATAAACTATAACATTATATTACAGTTACTATATATAAATATTATGTTACCATATATACATTTGATATGGAGCCTAGGTGATATGTGTGTGGGCAGTGTGGGCCTCTCTTGTTACTCATCACTCCCCGTCACTCCTCGTGGGTTTGCCTGGGCCCAGGCATGGCAACTCTCTACATGGGCAGCCGTTTTGCCCTCCACCCAGTGGTAGGTTTGGGAAGAGGTGGGAGAGTCCCCTCCTCCTTCTCTAACCCAATATAATCAGTAACAAAGCTGATACTAAACTTTGATTCCCATTTGCCCCCTTGTGTCTACTGTCAATTGTTAAGATCTGGAAGCAGAACAGGGATGATAATCTAGCATCTTCAAACCTCTAGCAATTACATGTTAAATGCACAAAAATTGGGAGTCAAATTCGTAAGAAACCAGGAGGCTATGTCAAACGTTCTCTCCGATTCTATTCCATGGAATGAATTATTGGACCTCAGCCATCGGACATAAACCTCTGGCCCACCTTCTAGGAACAGCATCTTATCTTCCCCGTGAAGCAAGACAGAGTGAACCAGGAGCCAATGAAAGAGCAGGCACCATCCTTCCCTTCTGTACGCTCGCTGGGGGATACCATTTGCTCATCAAATAGTTCCCGAGTATTCACACTAAGCTGGAAAGAAGGAATGATAAGTGTTTCATGAAGTCTTACCAAACAAAATGAGTGGTAAGCCGTGCCAAATCTCCATCAGCCTGAAGACCAGGAAGGGGGTGATGACCCCACCCAAGTCACACAGGGAGGAACACACCATCACTCCAAGGTTCCTGATAAAATACAGAGAACAAAAAAGATGACATCTCTGTGCATCAATTTTCCAAATGGTAAACTTGTTTTAAAAGCAAACACACCATTCCCGAACCTCCAGGGAGGGAAGAGGGGCTGGTGATGGAGTTAATCACTGATGATTTAAGCAATCACACCTACATAATGTGCCGAGAGGGTGGCACACCCCAACTCCACAGGGATAGAAGCACCTGTGTTCAGGACCCTTCCAGACCTTGCCCTGTGTACCGCTTCATCTGGCTGTTTATATCCTTTATAATAAACCAGTAAACGTAAGTGCTTCCCTGAGTTCTGTGAGCCATTACAGTAAATTACTGAACTCAAGGAGGGAGTCATGGGAATCTGATTTATAGCCAGTGGTCAGAAGTGTAGGTGGACAATACAGGGCTTGCAACTAGCATCTAAAGTAAGGGCAGTCATGTGGGACTAAGCCTTAACCTGTGAAGTCTGCACTAATTCCAGGTAGTTGATGTCAGAGTTGGATTGTAAGAATTGTTTAGAGATTGGAGAATTGGTTGGTGTCATTAGAGTTCTTCCTTTCACATAGAGGGACAGGGAAAGATAAAGAGAGGATATTAAGAAATGGACAAAGAAAGCCAGAGGGGAAATGTAAGGAAACTGTCTACTTGAAATGACCTCCCTCTTCATCCCTGACAATAGTCTTTGCTCTGAAATCTACTCTGTCTTTTATGAATATAGCCACCACTCTGGCTCTTTTTGTTATTAGTGTTCACATGGAATATCTTTTTCCATACTTCTACTTTTGTGTGTGTGTGTGTGTGTTACACGGGCCTCTCACTGTTGTGGCCTCTCCCGTTGCGGAGCACAGGCTCCAGATGCGCAGGCTCAGCGGCCATGGCTCACGGGCCCAGCCGCTCCGCGGTATGTGGGATCTTCCCGGACCGGGGCACGAACCCGTGTCCCCTGCATCGGCAGGCGGACTCTCAACCACTGCGCCACCAGGGAAGCCCCGTACTTCTACTTTTAAACTATCTCTGCCCTTAAATTTAAAGTTAGTTTCTTGTAGCCGGCATACAGTTGGGTCTTTTTTTTTGCCAGTCTGATATCATTTTCCTTATCTCTGAAAGACTTCTACATTTCTTGTAGTACAGGTCTGCTTGTGATGAATTTGTTCAGCTTTTATATATCTGAAAAAGGTTTTATTTTCCATCCATTTTTTGAAAGTTTATTTTTGGATGAGCCAAGAACTCTAGGTTGACAGTTTTTCTTTCAGTGCATCACAGATGTCATTCTACCATCTTCTGGTTTGCGTTGTTTCCAATGAGAAACCTACTGTCCTTATTATCTTTGTTCCTTTTTCTGAAGTCTTTTTTCTCTGACTGCTTTTTAAGATTTTTGTGATGTGCCTTTCTTGATGTTGTGTGTGTGTGTTCTGGGTCAGTTTGTTCTGTTACACGGCATGCCACTTCAAATTATAAATCCAAGCATTCTTTTATTTTCAGACATTTTCTTCAAGTTTTATTTTTTTCTTGAAGTTCTTTTGTTTCATTATTTCAATTATCTTCTTGGGAACATATGTTTAAACATGATCTCTAAGCCTTTTAAACTCTGCTTATTTCAATCTTATTTTGCAATTCTTAGACCTGTCTTGCCTTTCCTTTACTATATCAGTTCTCCTTTGTACTGCTTTCAAAGTAGTTTTCATTTGTCAAATATTGTAATTTTTCTTTTTGTTTTTTTTTAGCCTGAGCTGACTTCATCTATTATCTTATCACATAGTCTCCCAAGAACTTGCATCTCTGCTTTACACTCTTTTTTTTTCTATTTTTTTGCGGTACGCGGGCCTCTCACTGCTGTGGCCTCTCCCATTGCGGAGCACAGGCTCCGGACGCTCAGGCTCAGCGGCCATGGCTCATGGGCCCAGCCGCTCCGCAGCATGTGGGATCTTCCCAGACCGGGGCGCGAACCCAGGTCCCCTGCATCGGCAGGCAGACTCTCAACCACTGCGCCACCAGGGAAGCCTTACACTCTTATTTTATAGAGATGATTGATTCATTAATATTTTGCATTTAGTTGTAGTATATTTGGCCACACTTTTCATTTGCTTTCTGACAATATTTTTCCCTGTGCATTTTCTTCATTTGCCATTTGCTTTTCCTCTTCCTTTCCCCCTTTCATCTCATGATGTATTTGTATAGCTCCTGGGCAAGTTACTTTTTAATTTATTCTTCTTCTTTCAGTACTATGATTTCTTTCTGTATCAGCTATTTTAGAAGGATTTGCGGGGAGGGGCATGTTCTAGGCTACTAGAAATTTTCTTTCTGACCAGGGTGGTCTGTGATGAGATGGTTTGGCCTCTCTTATCCCTAGTCTACAGGGGCTGAAGGTACAGGACTTCTCACCCTGCAGGGTCTTCTCTTCCACCCCACCTCACAGCACACTGCTCCCTCAAAGGTTCCTGAATGTTATCCCACAGCCTTGCCCTCCCTGCCTCATCTCCAGCCACACAACATCCGGGGGAGGAAGCACATGCCCCCAGCCCTGCATCCTCCCTCTTATTGCAACAAGGGCTTGTGGGTTAGACCCTTCAATGTACACTTCCTACTTTGGAAAACCACTGGCCTTGTCTCAAGTTTGTTGTCACAGTGAGCTTCCCTGGAGTCTTCCAGACCCTCTTAGACGCACTGCATTAGGCAGCCCTTCATCTTCACTATTGTCTTTCAGGGTCATCCTAGTTTCAAAAATGACACTTGCATTTTTTTTTCTTCTGTTTCTCATTCTTCTAATAGCGTTAGTGTGATTTCCAAGAGGAGGGAAAAAAGACACCATTACTTTTTTACAATTTTAAGAAAATAAGTCTTAAAAAGAGAGAAAAATTTGATAAGCACACAGAAGCTAGAGGAAGTGAAGAACTATCCCCTTCTTTAAAATTCATATATCTGTGGGCTTCCCTGGTGGCGCAGTGGTTGAGAGTCCGCCTGCCAATGCAGAGGACACAGGTTCGTGCCCCGGTCTGGGAAGATCCCACATGCCGCGGAGCCGCTGGGCCTGTGAGCCATGGCCGCTGAGCCTGCATGTCCGGAGCCTGTGCTCCGCAACAGGAGAGGCCACAACAGTGAAAGGCCTGCGTACTGCAAAAATAAATAAATAAAAAATAAAATTCATATATCTCTGATACTTCATTCGTTCATTCTACAAGCACCAGGTGACTGGTTAGTACAGCTATAGAACAGTTTCAGGCGGTACAGAGAGGTATGATATGTAGTTCCTGCTTTCAAGGAGCTCATAATATAGTGATGAGGTAAAAATAGGAGGATGATTTTCAATACAAGGCAGAGCATATTGATGCCAAAAGAATGTTCTTGACAATATATGTTGCAGACAGTCAGAAGGAGGATGCTGTTCAACTCTAAAGCCTCCTGTGAATAAGAAGCAGGGTCAAAATGGTTTATCTAGAACCTGTTTGCACTTGAAGTGTCTGTAAAGTAATAATCCCTTTTTTCCAATTTCAATTTGATTCAATTGATTGAAAATATCGAAACTTTCATGACTGTCTTACTTTTGTGTGTGGTGTGTGTGGATCAAGTGTAAGTTTTTTCTGAACATCTGGCCTCCCTTCCTAATTACTGAGAATCCTCATCAAACTGACTCTCTGAACAGTCAAGGGCTCCTTGAGGACACGTCACTTGGCCTTCCTCCACCCAGGGCCAGGCATTCAGTACCCTTGGCAGCTTACATTCTGAGTCAGTCCCCTGGGTCCGGTGGCCATGACAATGGAATTCTTTGGCCCGGCCATTTTAGACTCGGCTCAGAACTGCCAGATGTAGGTTTTTCTCTTTCATTTGTCTTCGTCTCTTTGTACTCATTCCAAGCAACCTTTTCCAGATGAGAATATGAGAGAGGGCCTTTTCACGAAGGGACGGGCAGGAGAGAGGAAAAAGTGAATCAGCGTCACGCTTGTGTCTTCTGGCTTAGGGAGGGGTTCTGAGAGCTGTCCCACTGTAAGAGGGGGAGGAGTAGCTGGAATATTTCTTAGACTTCACTGGTCTGATGACATGGGGAGAAGAAACAATTTACACGGAGGAAAAACGAGTTTAAGGAAATCTGCCAAATGCTAACAAAGATCAGAATTAAAGCTTTAGATAAAGTGGTTAATTACTTTTACAATAAAAATGCTCTTCATTTGGGGATTCCCTGGTGGCGCAGTGGTTGAGAGTCCGCCTGCCGATGCAGGGGACACGGGTTCGTGCCCCGGTCCGGGAAGATCCCACATGCCACGGAGCGGCTGGGCCCGTGGCCGTGGCCATGGCCGCTGAGCCCGCACGTCCGGAGCCTGTGCTCCTCAACGGGAGAGGCCACAACAGTGAGAGGCCCGCGTACCACACACACACAAAAAATGCTCTTCATTTAAACCAAGTCTTCTAAGATACAGATGACAACAAGTCCATGCAAAGACGCTCAACATTATTAGTAATTAGGACAATGTAATTCAAAGTCACAATAATAGCTGTTTCCATGCCGATAGCGCTCTCGCAAACATGATGAATGTTCCTAAAACGCGCCGGACTTTCTGTAAGAAGTGTGGCAAGCACCAACCCCACAAAGTGACACAGTACAAGAAGGGCAAGGATTCTCCGTATGCCCAGGGAAAGTGGCGGTACGACAGGAAGCAGAGTGGCTATGGTGGGCAGACTAAGCCGATTTTCCAGAAAAAGGCTAAAACTACAAAGAAGATTGTGCTGAGGCTTGAATGTGTTGAGCTGAACTGCAGATCTAAGAGAATGCTGGCTATTAAGAGACGCAAGCATTCTGAGCTGGGAGGCGATAAGAAGAGAAAGGGCCAAGTGATCCAGTTCTGAGCTTCATATTCTGTTTTGTTATGAAGACAATAAAAATTTGAGATTGTTTACTTCGTTTAGTTTCAATTGTTTATTTATTTTGGAAGGGAAATAAACAAGTGCCATCCATAAAATTCTCCTTGGGGAAAAAAAAAGTCACAATAATACCACCATTTCCAAGAATTACTTATTTTTTTTAAAGCTGGCGATACCCAGGACTGATGGGGATGCAGAACGACTCGCTCTCTCACGCGCGGCTGGTGGAACAGAAAATGCTGCGGCCACCTTGAAAAACATTCGGACAGTTTCTCGTGAATTTAAACTCACATCCACCACGTGACCCACTCCTAAATTTTTTTTTTTTTTGCTATTCTACTTATTTTTTTTCACACACACACACTGCATTTTATTTTTACAAGAGATAAATAGACTGACACCAAGCATTGTAAATGGATGACCACAACAAAAGCAGCAATGATTGCAATTACCAAACACGAAACACACTCACACTATGTCATAATATTGACGTTCAGTCCAGGAATCCTCCACTGTAACCGCTCCTTTACTTTGCAGTGAAAATTGATTGGTTTATTTTTTGCCTCTGAGTCCTTGTGGGATTTTTTTTTTATTCAAACAGAAAGTCACAAAAATTATAATCATCCTCATCCGTTCACTCAGTCCCATGTAATTAATCACTCCTAAGTTTTTACCTAAGAGAAATGAAGACATATGTCCACTCAAAGACCTGTATGTGAATTCTTATTGGCAGCTGTATCATAATTACCCCAATCTGGAAAGAGCCCAAAGCTCCATGAGCTGGGAAATGGACAAACACATTGTGGCACGTTTTCCACACACGGGACACTACTCAGCAATAAGAAGGAACGAAGCACCGATACACGTCACAGCATGGATGGGTCCCGTGATGCCAAGTGAAAGAAGCCAAACACAATAAGCTACACGCTATGTTATTTCATTTACGTAACATTCCGGAAGAGGCAAAACCACAGGGAGAGAAACCAGACCAGTGGTTGCCAGGTACTGGGGGTGGGAGGGGAGAAGATGGACCACAAAGGGATATGAGGAAGCATTTGGAGGTGATGGAAATGCCTCTATATTACATTGACTGTGATGGTGATGAAACGAATATAATCAACACTAATCAAACTGTACCTTTTAGGGGGAATTTTGCTCTAAGTAAATTCTACCTCAACAAACCTGACCTTAAACAATGAGTCATCTAGGCCTGTTGCTATGTTTACAGAGTCATCATGGGAAAAGCATCAGCTTCAAGGTCAGAAAGAAGCCGGCTCTTGGTTGCCAAGAGGGTGAGGGGGTGGGGGAAGGATAGACTGGGAGTTTGGGATTAGCAGATGCAAACTATTATATATAGAATGGATAAACAACAAGGTCCTACTGTAGAGCACAGGGAACTCTATTCAATATCCTGGGATAAACTATAATGGAAAAGAATATGAAAAAGAATATATACATATATTATGCATAACTGAATCACTTTGTTGTACAGCAGAAATTAACACAACGTTGTAAATCAACTATCCTTCAATGAAAGAAAGAGAGAGAGAGAAAGGAGGGAAGAAAGGGGGGAAGGAAGGAAGGGAGGGAGAGGGAGAGAAAGAAAGGAAGTGGGTTCTTGTCTGGGCCCTGCCACTTTCTAGCTGTGTGACTCTTGGAAGGTCTCTTTCTCTTTGTAAACCTCAGCTTTCTCACATGTAAAATGGGGATCACAGTGATATTATAGGATGACCTGCAGCCCATGTCTGGCAATGCTCTGTATGTCACTGCACAAATATGAACTACTCTTAAGCAAGTTATGTCCAGAGGTGTCAGTGGAGCTGCAGAAGTTTAGACAGCTGGTCGGCGCTAAGGACAGGGCTGCACCTCAGCCTCCCACACGCCGCCCAGGGCTCTCTCCTCTGTGCCAGACGCTTTTCCTCTTGCGCTTGCCCTCCGTACAGGGCACGATGCGACCCTTAGTCCACTGAACCTGTGCATTTCACCTTCTCTACCAGATTAGGCGAGGTCCCTGTCTTTGATGCCCAGCCCCCATCTCAATGTCAAACAATCCACCCTTGGGGCATCTTGGCGGATGGTCCTCACCGAGCCTGGCTGGCCCACAGCTGTGCCAGCGGCCACCCAGCCCACACCACCGTGCACTCACCTGAGGAACGTAGGGTACAACTCAGCATTCACCAGGCACACCATCTGGAACGCGAGGGTGATTCCCATTCGGCCAATACAAGCTACCACGATATTCAACCAGTGCAAATCTGGAGATGAAACACACAGAGGGCGTGGAGAGCAAGTGAGGACTGTGACCATGGAGTTGCTGGGAGAAGCCATGATTGGAACCTTGGACTTCAGAGCTGGAAGGGCCGGAAAGATTGTCTTATCTGACCCCTCCACTGTGGATATGTAAACTGAGTCCTGAAAGGTTTCGGGACTTGATGATGACGCATGAGGGGAGGCCCCGCTGGGCAGAGGGACGAATGTGCTTTTCGAATCTCAGCTCGGCCTCCCGTCAGCGGTGGGACCTGGCAAAAGCTTTACTTCTTCTTCTTTTTTTAAAAAAATTAATTAATTTATTTATATTTTGGCTGTGTTGGGTAGTTGCGGCACACGGGCTCAGTAGTTGTCGCTCACGGGCTCTAGAGCGCAGGTTCAGCAGTTGTGGCACACGGGCTTAGTTGCTCCGCGGCATGTGGGATCTTCCTGGACCAGGGCTTGAACCCATGTCCCCTGCACTGGCAGGCGGATTCTTAACCACTGCGCCACCCTGGAAGTTCACGATTTACTTCTTCATGCTTCAGTCTCCTCAGTTGTAAAATGGGAATAATTTTACCCAGCTTATACGTTGTTGTGAGATTTAGAGATAATGCGTGTCAGATGTGCACCATGCCCACTCCATAAGTGTTGGCTTTTTAATTACCGTGGATAGCGTGGTTGCTGGCACGGTGCCTGAGACGTAATAGGTCCTCAACAGCATGGTTCTCTCGGGCAGAAGTCCTGGAGCTGGTAGAGCAGATTTCTCATCCTCAGCCTAGCGCTCATTTCCCAACACATTTTTTAACCCAAACACCTTTCAGAACAGTCTGAGAATATGAGGAAAGTGAACCCTCATCTCCTCCCAGCAGACTGCTCTCGGTTCTTGATTAGCTGAAGGTACAGGAAGCCCTCTCCTTCCTGGGGAGCCATCAGAGCATTCGGCACCGTCATCCACTTCACCTGGTTGGTAGGTGTTTACCCGAACCCTAAACCACCAGTGACTCCTGAGACAGGCCAGTTCACCAACAAAGCCTCTGGGGTCACAGACAGCGTGTCATCTTGACCCTTGTCCCCATGAGCTGGCTACTCATGGAAGGCATGCTTCCTTTACTCCGGCAGCATGAGGCTCCCAGGACAGCGGACCCGGTGGCCCTAGGACCGAGATGGCCCAGGGCCAGCATAGTCTCTCCAGGTCTTGGCTGCCCTCCACCTGGTGGAGAACCCAAGCCAAGCCTTTAGTTAGGGACCACACCTCCCAGCTCCCAAAAGAGAGAAGATAAAGGAATTCACTCAGATATCTAGAGGGGGGCCCTTGTCACAAATTATGTGGCCTTCGATCGATTTGGCAAGATGCTCTACTGGACATGCACAGCATCCCTGCCCTCAGAGAACTGCCCTGCCTTTGCCAGGGCCCGGGCCACTCTCCTCAGCAGCCAGAGGGCCCAGTTAGAACCACAGTCCTGCCACGTGGCTGCCCTATGCAGAGCCAGGTGGTTTCCTTCCATGATCGGGATAAGATCCACGCTGGCATCTCCTGCTAACCCCTGACCTCACTCTGGCTGTCCTCGCCCCTGCCTGCCCAGCCCTAGTCACAAGGGTCCAGCTGTTCCTCCTCCAATGCCCAGCTCTCCCCATCCATGGGGTCCTCGCTCTTGCTGTTCCCCTGACTGGAAAGCTCCTTCCGAGGATGTTTACATGGCTCGTCCCCACTTCATTCAGGTTTCCTAAGGCCACCTGTGACCACCAGACAAAGAATTATCGCCCCGTCCCTCTTCCTCCTTCTCTTTTTCATCTAGAACATAAGCTCCACAAAACAGAAACTTTCTCTGCTTTGCTCACATCTGAGATCCTAGGGCCGAGATGCCTGCTACATCAAGTGCATAGAAGGTAACTGAAATATTTCCTTGTTGGGAGGTGGTGGTGGCAGTGAAGGCTTATCATCTAATGTGATGGGGACTAAATGGGGGCAAGTGGAGAGGGTGGGCACTGGGAGGAGGGTCCTGGGGGGTGCAGGACAGAGGGGGTGATGCCTGAGCTCCCTCTCCACTTAGGCATCACCTAAGGTTTATCCCTGAGGTGATAAACAGTCTCAGACCTCAGGCTCCCTCTCAGCACTCCATGCTGTTACTAAAAAATAAAAATACAAATAAAAATCTTCCCATTCATTCCATTTTACCAGGATTCCAGAAAAAGGGAGATGGAGAGAAAATGGGTGAAATCGATTTCAGATGCACTCTACCTCTTTTCGTGTCTTCTTCGTTCTCTCTTCACCAAAGGAGGGAGAAAGAAACTTGAGTTACGTTTTTCCATCTCTTTAAATTTCCAGCCTGATCTATAGAACCTGCTTCTTGAGAATACAGATTTTACAGGATGTTTCCCATAATATCCTATCCAAAATCCTGCCAAAACGACTCAAACCAATGAGCTCAGAGCACAAGCAATAAAAACTGAGAGAATAGCAAATCTGCCTTCGTATTTTTTTTAACATTTCCAAAAGTAACAGATGAGAAAGGCAATTTATGTACTTAAATTAAAACCAACCAAATGATTCTGCTTTGGCTTATCTTGGATTGCTAAGAATTATGGAGTAAAGCACACAGGTACCAAAATGACTGGTGTTAGAAAGACTAGCAACACCAAGCATTGGTGAGGATGTGCAACCATGGGAATGCTCATGCATCACGGTGGGAGTGTGAATTGGTCCAACCATATGGAAAGCTGTCTGGCTATATCTACTAAAACTAACATACGTCCCCCTCGCAGCAAGGGAAATGACTGTCCACGAAAAGATGTGCCCGAATGTTCACTGCAGCCTTAATCCCAATAGGCAGACACTGGAGACCACACAGCTGTCAATCAACAGTGGCGTGGATATATAGTGGGGTATTCATACACTGGGATGCTTCACGATAAGGAAAAAGTACAAACTTCACTCTCGTGACAACGTGGACGAACCTCGTGGACATAAGGATGAGCAAATGAAGTGAGGCCATACAGAGTACATGTGGTATGGTTCCGTTTGTATGAAGTTCATGAACAGTCAACATTAATCTGCAGTGGCAGAGACCAGAGTAGTGGTGACCCATGCAGGGGTGGTGAATACTGATGGTCAAGGAGGGTGAGGAAACCTTCCGAGATGTTGGCAATGTTCTTTATCTTTTTGTAGGTCGTGGTGCCCAGGGTTACACACATGTAAAAATTCACTGGCTTGAACACTTATAATGGGCTCATTGTACGAATGTTATACCTCAATGTAAATGTTTTAAAAAATGATTCTAGACTCAGGTAATGCCTTGTCTTTGTGTCTGTTCCAGAGGCTTATGAAAGAATTAACACATTATTCCCACAATTCAATGACCCGGAAGATGATGAAAGTGGACCACTCACCGTGTGAGATAAAGATCATGAGGAAGCAGGCTGCCCCCACCACCAGATTGGACCCAGCCAGCGGGTAGAGGCGGCCAAAGCGCTCGATGGTGACGAGGATGATGAAGGCCGCCGGGAATTCGACCAGAGCCGAGTAGAAGAAATCCAGATAGAGGTTCCCGCCGGTGACGCCCATGTGCATGATGAGGCCCTGGTAGAGTACGGAGCTGGTGAACCTGAGCAGGGAGGAGAGGCCGGGTCAAAGGCAAGCTCCTCAGAGGAGGGGAGATTTAGGATTCTGGCTGGGAGGATAAAGGACACTGCGAGCTGGGTGTAGAATGTTCTAGAGCAATATGAGAAGAGGGGGATCAAAATCAAGAAAGGGGCCCTCGATGAGACCCTCCTTTCACAATTTATGTGAGGGTGTGACTTACAGGATAGGTTCACGTTTTCGAGAAATGGCAAACAATGGTAGCTACTGTTTACTGCGCACCTGGGTGCTGGCCCTGCTCTGAGCACTGCATGTGCCCTACCTCATCAGATGCTCCAACGGCCTCCAAGGGGAAGGGCAGGAGAAGCAGTGGTGAGTGAGCCGTTTCAGGAATCAGACTGTTGTATGAGCTGTGTGGTCTTAAGTAAGTGAACTAACCTCTCTGTGCCTCAATTCCTTCAGCTGTGAATTTGGGTTGTCTTGAGAATTCATTGAGGTAATGGACAAAAAGTGCTCAGTATAGTTCCGGGCACATAGTGGGCACTCAGTGAAGATGAGATTTTACCGCTGTCATTGTTGTCTTTCCAAGGGCAAGGATCCCGAGCACAACCGGGTGGAGAAGCCGGCCGAGTCTTTCCACCTCCACAGTGGGCCTCCCCCCACACATCACACCATCTTTAACAGGCATTATTCCCTTACTCTTTTTTTTTTTTTTTTTTTTTTTTTTGCGGCACGTGGGCTTCTCACTGTTGTGGCCTCTCCTGTCGTGGAGCACAGGCTCTGGACACACAGGCTCAGCGGCCATGGCTCACGGGCCCAGCCGCTCCGCGGCATGTGAGATCCTCCCGGACTGGGGCACGAACCCACGTCCCCTGCATCAGCAGGCGGACTCTCAACCACTGCGCCACCAGGGAAGCCCCTTACTCCTTTTACCTCATATCCCGCTGCATGACCCCTTCATCCATATTCGAGGAAAGAATAGCAGTGTTACAGAAAATGGCACACAGACCGATGGGGACCAGCACAGTCACTCCCACTCAGGGGAAAATTTAGAGAGTCCCATGTGTCACTTTTGGTCAGACTACATAATTTTGGAACATTGAATGATTCTATTGGTACAGTTGTTCCTCACTATCCTTTGAGGATTGGTTCCAGGAGCCCCCAGGATACCAAAATCCAAGGATGCTCAAGACCCTTGTATAAATTGGCATAGTATTTGCATAGAACTTATGCACATCCTCCCGTATACTTGAAATCATCTCTAAATAATTTATTATACCTAATATAATGTAAATGCTATGTAAATAGTTGCTAGCATGCAGCAAATTCAAGTTTTGCTTTTGGGGACTTTCTGGAATTTTTTTCAGATATTTTTGATCTGCAGTTGGTTGAATCCCCAGATGCAGAACCTGCAGATATGGAGGGCCGACTGTATTTACACTGTGAGAAGAGATTTAGGTGGATAAGAAATTATTTTCTTATAGAAATGCCAATTGCCCATCAGCTCCAAAACTGAGATCACAGCATATGTTTCTCATTACTATACCCCATGGTTTTATAAAGCTGCACCCAGAGTAGCATGGGATGCTTTTGTTTCTAGTCCTAAATTATTCCTGGTTGAACCAAAGGGTCAAGAATACAAGAAGAGGACTTCCCTGGTGGTCCAGTGGTTAAGAATCCGGCTTCCAATGCAGGGGACACAGGTTCGATCCCTGATCGGGGAACTGAGATCCCACATGTTGCGGGGCAGCTAAGCCCACGCACCACAGCTACTGAGCTCACTCATCCTGCATGCTGTAACAAAGATCCTGTGTGCCACAACTAAGACCCGACGCAGCTGAATAAATAAATATTTTTTTAAATGTAAATTAAAAAAAAATACAAGAAGGAAGGCACTGGCAGGAACTCAATGAGTTAAGGTGAGCCCGGTAGGGTCCTCCATGCTGGTTAGCTTAGCCGGTTAAATGGGAACAGTCACCTTTAACCCATAAAGAGACTGATCCAAGAGAAAGGAATGGAGAACCCTGAGTTTTCTGTCCAAAAAGACCCCCAAAAAACAAACAAAAAACTAGCAAGAGTTAACAAATGTGCAGGGCTGCCATCTTTTGGCAGGACCCATGAATTGCATGCACATATTAAAACACAAACAGCAATTTGTAGTTGTCAGGTGTAAGCCCTTTATACATATTATCTCATTAACTCTTCCAACAGGCCTGTGAGTAGGTCCTATCATGACATCCACTGGCTGATGAGGAAACTGAGTCACAGAGATCACGAAGCTTCCTGACACTCACACAGCCAGGAAGTGATGGGCACGCCTCCCGAGATGCTGTGATGAATGGACTGGATGGGGGGGGGGGAGCGGTGGACAGCAGGAGAAGGAGTCCAGGGGCCAGAGCGCGTGAGGCCTTGTAGGAAGGAATCTGATTTCCTTCTCGGTGGACTAGGAAGCCAGTGAGGACGTGGACGAGGGGGTGACCCGGTCCATGCCCTTTGCCTGCTTTGTGAGCAGTTCCTGGGGGGACAGGAGTGGGGTCAGACCACCAGTGAGGAGGCTGCTGCAACAACACGGATGAGAGATCACGACACTCCAACGGGGACCCGAGAGTGCAGGTGACGAGGAATGGCAGAGTCTCAGTATATTTTCAAGACAGAGCAGAATCTGCCCAAGGATTGCGTGGAGGGGTGTAAGACAGCAGAGGGGACAAAACCGCCACGTTGACAGGAGTGGGAATGGGCCGTGCAGTCATATAGGAGGGGAGTAAGCCTTCCTATCTGCAGAGTCCCGGGCCTCCACACCGAAGAGACATTGCTGAGTCGAATACTGAGCATCCTGAGAAACGCACCAGGCACCTGGGGTGTTTGCAGAGGCCCATCACGTAGCGGGCACAGGACTCCTGGGCCTGCCCTGAGACACAGTGACCGGGGCTGCCAGGACAGGGTCAGGTTAGCCTGGCATCTAAAGAACTTGGGGTGGATTCTGTGGAACAGTGGTCATTCATTCAACCTTCAGCAAATATTTACTGAGGGTGCCAGGGGCTGCCCTCTTAGTTGGAACCCTTATTTCACGGAAGGGCAAACAAGTGCAGGGCAGCAGAGCGACTCCAGTGGAAGGGAAGCCCAGGGTCCAGCTACTCAGCCCAGGTATTCGGGGAGTAACTGAATAACCTCCCTCGTGCTGAGGAGAAAGCCCTGATGTCGGGAGCTGACCCAGCACCCCTTGAGGAAAGAGGGTGGGGGCCCCATCTCCAGGTAGCTACCTGGGAGGTGGACGCAGCCCTGGGGGTGTGCCGGGCGTACATGGGTGAATCTGGATGTGGATGTGAGTTTCCTAATGCGGGGGTGAAAAAAAGCACTGATACTCTCATCGGGGTCTATAGAGGTCTTAGATGAGAGAAAGGGCTCTTCCTCCTTGAAAGCACCAGGAGCCACTGACATCTCATCCACCTTCTGACGCTATGTCAAGACTTGGCTACTCCCCAAAGACGAGACGTGTGGGATTTGAGGCAACCTTGAGAACCCTCCGTGCAGCTTACTGTTGACCTTTCTTATGGAAGAATTTCTTCTTACTAAAATGAGGCCCTTCCTCTACTATGCAATCCTCAAGGGAGAAATCAGGTGTCTTTTTAAGGGCTCTCTGACCACTGGAAAACCATCTGGAAATTCCTTTTCATGCTTCTCTTTTTCCACCTGAGTTGTTCCACTGTCTTTAACTTGTACCTGGGTATGTAGGTAAGCCCACCAGTTCCATCTGGGGACAGGCGTCAGAAAGGCCCCTTACCACAGGTACATCAGGATGAAGGTGTGCTTCCTCAGGCATGGCGTGCGGAACAGGTCTACAAACGAGGGGCTCAGCTTTTCAGTGACATCCTCTTTGAGAGTCAGCATCTAGGAAGGAGTCAGGGCATCAGCTGCATCCAAGCTGCCGTGAGCAGGAAACACCATCAGGGCCCCCTTTCCTGGCCCCCGCCCCGAGGTCGGTCCTCACATGGCTGGCCCCCACACCCATCACCCCAAATGTCACCAGTGCCCTCTTGCCTCCCAAGGCAGCCCCACAGGCATGCTCTAAGTCATAAATGCAACCCAAAGTTCACTGACGGGAGAAACCCTCTGCTAGTTTGTCACCTTTAGATCAGCTGGAGGCAATTTCCCATTCTTTTGGGCTATGTGGTCCATTATCTTTACTGCTTGAGCGCTTCTCTTTTGCGATAACAGCCATCGAGGAGACTCGGGCACAAACCTGTGGACACAGATCATCATTACGTCTCATTTTCTGCAGAGCTCATCTGATGTTAAGCCCCGATCAGAGCGAAGATGCTGCTCAGACCAGCCTGCCCTCCTCACGCTGGGACTGTAATTCCTCAAGCGTCTGGTGGACGAGGATCTGGGGCCACTGTGTGCTGGCCCAGAGACCCCACACGGGAGCTCTGTGAGTCACTCGTGCTCTTACTGCCACCTGCTAAGATTTACGGACCAAAAGAGAACCATCGCTTCCTATGTAGCCTTCATCCGGTGGGGCGGGGGTCCCATTCTCTCCTGGAAGCCAGCAGCCCTTCTCCCCACCCCAGGAACTCTCTCACACGTAATAGATGCTCCACATGCCCCACCCCTTGCGATACAGCAGATGCCTCCTTGTAAGACAGGGCCTGTGGAACATGTCTCAAAATATTTCCAAAACAAAATAAACTATAGTCACTTTTCTTTAGCATCAGGTACACCATGGTGTCTATTTCAAATGGGACAAGGATGATATAAAGTCAAAGACTGGGAATCTCTGGTCATCTGAAAACACACAGGTATAGTCTCACCCAGCCCGGCCATCGGGACTCAGCCAGGGGGTCCCGTCACCGGAGGGCCCCTTGTTTCACATGACAAGGAGGGCGCAGGCTCTTCCTGAACGGGAGTGTACTTAGAGCCGCAGTCTTGAGAAACTGGGCGGACTCGATGCCTCCCACGGATAAGATCTGCCCTCAGCAAAACAGTGACAAAAGCTGCATGGACGCGACTGTTCTCTCCACAAGCCTCTCTGCTACCACGCACCTCCCCCCCCCACCGACCCCCGCTTCCCTCTCCCACAATAAAAACTCAGCTGTCTAGGTGCCCCTCCCTTCACCCTGCCAAGGGCTGACAGCTACTAAGATTAACAGCTCACTTGAACGGGTTTTGTTCATAACGGTTCAATGTGCACACTCCCCAAAGATCACTTCATCCCTTCATGCACTCGACAGACAGCGGATGCCTCCTTTGGGACTCGGTGCCCTCTGTCTGACTCGTAGCATCCCAGCCTCTATCTTGGGGACGCGAGCTGAAGGAAGCTCTGTTTGAGGGCAGCGCCCCGGGGGAATGTGACAGAACTCCCCAAACGGCACAGAAGGCTGTAAGCCGCAGGCCTGCGGGTAGGGCCGCCCTGGCCGCCGGGAAGACGGGGTCCCCGCGAGGACACAGTACCAGTAGCACAGCGGGAGGACGAAGGTGGGCAGAGAGACGGCCAGCTGGAGCCAGCGCCAGTGAGGGACAGCGTAGGCCAGCCCGGAGAGCAGCACGAGCCCCACCGTGAACGCCACCTGGTAGAGGATCGCCACCGTTCTTCTGTAGCCCAAGCCCACGAATTCTGTGACTGAAACAGGAGAAACGTCACTGGTGGGCTCCCCCGAGGAGAGAAGCCAGGGCGGCGCGCCCCCGCCCCCTCCGTGCGCCCCCGCGGCTCGTTCCCCAAACGCCCTTCCGCCTCCCCCCCGCACGAGGCCCAGCCCTTTTGTCCCGGCTCTCCTGCAGCCGCCCCTTTCTGAACCCCCCCGCATCTGCCGTCTGGAATTCTTCTTTTCAGTCTGCCGGGCTCTCTTCCCCGGAGCCTTCCTTCCTCCCATGGGCTCCGGGCCGCGCTGGACTATTTTCCACGACCCCCAGGAGCGCTCGTTGATTTCACGACCGTCTTTGAGGACCTGGCCCTGTTGTGGGTGTTTGGATGTATCGTGAGCTCAGCCGGCAGAGTCCTGCCCTCCTAAGCCCGCATTCTCGTGAGAGATGGTGGACGACACACACAAGTGAGTAGGTCACAGCCGGGTCCTAAGGCGCTGCGCGCTGTGCAGAGAGAACAGGTAGATGGCCCGAGGGGATTCGGGAGAGTCCAGGGTGGAGGGGTTGCAGATTTTCAGAGAGCGGTGGGGTGGAGCTCGTGCATGACATTTGAGCCAAGACCTGCGAGAGGTGAGGGAGTTTAGCCGAACACAGAAGGGCGAAGCGAGTTCCAGCCAGAGGAAACAGCAGCACGGTGGCCCTGTGGACGAGGACCCCCGTCAGTGGGGCAATGCGCCCTCCTGGGGGGCCTCATAGGCTTGCCGAGGACATGGGCTTCCACTGCGGGAAACGCAGAGCCGCCGGCACAGGGGTGACGCGATCCCACGTCTATGAAAGGCTCGCTGTGCTGCTGCCTGTAGGTGCCCCAGGGAGACCACCGTGGAGGTGAGGTGACGCTGGTGTCTGGGAGCCGTGGAAGCAGCAGGGGAGTGAGATGAACGGTGTTCCGGAGGGATTTTGAAAGTAAAGGGCACAGCAGGGCTGGGGAGGGGGGCACAGGTAGAACGGGCTGGGGAGGGGGGAGGACAGTCTCCTGGATCCTGCCACGTTGAGGCGTCAGGGGGCAGAGGAGGAGTCAATACAGGGGACTGCGCAGGAGCCGCGTGCGCAGGACCAGGGAGCGTGTGGCCCACAGCAAGCGGGGACAGCCGCAGGAAGCACGGGGCCAGGGGTAGCTGTCCCTCCACCACAGGTAAAGGGGGTTCCCGGTGGGCCTCCCTTTCTCTCTAGCCTTTGAGCTCCTTGAGAGAGGACAGGGGCCTTATCTCTCTTGGCACCCCATCTCGCCCCCTGCCAGCCAAATGGCAGCAGGTGCATGCGCTGCAGGGAGGAGTATGGGGCGGGCATCCCTCTAGGCTACACCTGGGGCACTTCATCTACCTCACAGCCTTGTCATTCCCATGCGGAGGATCCTGAGGCACGGAGAGGTTATGGAACGTGTCTGTAAGACCACACAGCCGGTCAGTGTTGGGTGTAGATTTGACCTCAAAATTAATCCTCTTCACCATGTGCCAAGTAGTGCACGGTCAGCATATAGGTGGCTGGGCTGTCACTAAATATGTGCTGAGCTCACTAAACCAGGGTGTGCATGGTTTCTCAAGGGAGGAATATGATTTTTCTTGGCTCTAGTGAACTATTTCTCAGGATGCCAAGCCATAGGATGTCGTTTTCAGAGATGGCAAGACATGGCAGAGATGTGGATTATCCTCACTGCTGTCTGATGTGCCCCAAAACCAGCTGAGGGAAGCACAGATGGTTCTCATACTACCTTCTTCTAAGGAAGTAGTTTTCATTTTCTATTCTTACCCTTCAGAGAAAATTTGAAAAAAAAAAGTATATAGAATTACATTGCTTTACACTTCATTTTTTAAAATCATTATGTTTATCTCTTATTTCCTCTATGTCTTCTCTCCTAACTGTTTCGTGTCCTTCAAACCAGTTGAGTTTGTTGTATTTACTTTGAAAGATGCTGGTTCTTTCATATTTAAAACGTTAGGATACTCTCCCACCTGCCTCCGCTTCCTGCACACCCCAATCGCTGTAACCACATCACATGTGATCTTCTTTTCCCAAACGGATTAGCTGATATGGAAGCACTGATTTATTTAAGTGTCTGTCAAACAAAAAGAGAGAGCGCGAGCAAGAGAGAGAGAGAAGGCCATCCTGACAGCATGCCCAGCCCTAGTCACGCAGACAACAAATCCAGCTAGAATGACCACACTTTCTCTAGACCCTGCAAACATCTTCTTCCGCCAAAAAACCCAGCTCCACATTCGGCTTCATCCCATTCTACCCCACGACCTGACTTCCGTGGCTCCTTAAAGTGTGTGCAAACCTCAGGCCAGTGGATGCTTACTCAAGGTGTAGCCAGCCGTCCAGCTGCCCTTGCTGACCAGCCCCTGCCCCAGGCGGAAGAGCAGCAGGGACGTGTAGTCTGGAGCAACCGCCGTCAGGACGCCCAAGATGGCGCTGATGAGGGTGGTGGCCAAGAGGCATACTTTACGGCCAAACCTTCAGAGGCAAGGAGACAGCGAGGTGAGGTGAGTACTGAGTATTCACAGGGACGATGGGACAGCAAGTGTCTAGAGACAAGACAGTTTTTCTGAGGGACCGTGCAGTCCGTTGATCACTGCCCCTCCTCAAAGCCTGACCCGGTCCATCCTCAGTGAAGAGCGACCAGCGGCTCTTGCGAGGTTAATTAAGCCACTCTGAAGAGGAATCCTGATCGCTCTCAGCAATATGGCGTCTCAGCCAAGGATGAGTGGCCTCCCTCACTGACTCTCCTAGTTCTCAGACTCATCTCCTCTCATTACCTTTGTATTTAACAGACTGTGTTATTATTAACAGGGTGCACCAGAAACCAGGCTTTTCCCCCCACATAGTCTTATCGATGGCCATACAAGTTTTTCTGGGAAAACCTTCAGTTCTAATAGTATAAATATTTTTTAATAAATTTATTTATTTTATTTTATTTATTTTTGGCTGTGTTGGGTCTTCGTTGCTGCGTGTGGGCTTTCTCTAGGTGCTGTGAGTGAGGGCTACTCTTCGTTGTGGTGTGTGGGCCTCGCATTGCGGTGGCTTCTCTTGTTGTGGAGCACGGGCTCTACAGCACAGGCTCAGTAGTTGTGGTGCACAGGCTTAGTTGCTCCGCGGCATGTGGGATCTTCCCAGACCAGGGGTCAAACCCATGTCCCCTGTATTGGCAAGCGGATTCTTAATCACTGCACCACCAGGGAAGCCCCTAATAGTGTAACTATTGAAAAGCATTTTTCCCTTCCTTTTTCATGAATACAATGGGCAAATTATTTGCTAAAACTTCATCCCATAATTGTGCTTTATTGATTCGATCTTTTAAATCTTATCCCACATTCTCTGGCAGTAAGGCAAGGAAGGAAGGGACCAACGTCTTATGTGGTTACATTGAACTTGCCCACACCCAGGATCCCTCCCCACCAGGCCCAGCAAGCCCTCTGCCTTTCTCTGTCATCCTCCTTCCTGGATTCCAGCATGTCTACTTCATTTATCTACTCCATGTATTCTTGCCTCAAACTTCTATATAGAGACACTTCTTGTCTGAAGCCCACATCTTCTTACCCAAGAATGTTCAGACATAATAGTACCAGCATCCATTTTCTCCTGTGTCTCCTCCCAAAGGCAGCCTCACCCACTGCACTTGGGTCCAGCCCTTGACTGAGCCCCTTTGGTTCCTTGCTCTCTCCATGATATTGTTCTCATCTTCCTGGACCCTTCACCTCTCCACTTCCCCATTTCCTTCACAGCCATCTTGTTTTAAAGAGTCATCTACGCAATGATCCAAAACCTATGGGATGCAGCAAAAACAGTTTTAAGAGGGAAGTTTATAGTGATACAAGCCTTCCTCAGGAAACAAGAAAAATCTCAAATAAATCTCAAATAAACTTACACCTAAAGGAACTAGAAAAAGAAGAACAGATAAAACCCAAAGTTAGTAGAAGGAAAGAAATTATAAAGAACAGAGCAGATATCAGTGTAATAGAGACTAAGAAAACAATAGAAAAAGTCAATGAAACTAAGAGCAGTTTCTTTGAGAAGATAAACAAAATTGATAAATCTTTAGCCAGACTCATCAAGAAAAAAAGACAGAGGGCTCAAATTAATAAAATCAGAAATGAAAAAAGAGAAGTTACAACTGACACAGAAATACAAAGGATCATAAGACATTACATAAGAGATTACTATGAATCATTATACACCAATAAAATGAACAACCTAGAAGAAATGGATAGACTTCTAGAAATATACAATCTCTCAAGGCTGAATCAGGAAGAAATAGAAAATATGAACAGGCCAATTACCAGTAATGAAATGGACTCAGTAATTTTTTAAAAAATTTCCCAACAAACAAAAACTCAGGACCAGACAGCTTCACTGGTGAATTCTACCAAACATTTAAAGAAGAGTTAACACCTACCCTGTTCAAATTATTCCAGAAAATTGAAGAGGAAGGAATGCTTCCAAGCTCATTCTAAGAGGCCAGCATCGCCCTGATACTGAAATCAGACAAAGACACCACAAAAAGAGAAAATTACAGGCCAATATCACTGATGAACATAGATGCAAAAGTTTTCAACAAAACATTAGTAAACCAAATACAACAGTACATTTAAAAAAATCATACACCATGATCAAGCAGGATTTATCTCAGGGACACAAGGATGGTTCCATATCTGCAAATCAATCAATGTGATATACCATGTTAACAAATTGAAGAATAAAAACCATATGATAATCTCAATAGATACAGAAAAGACTTTGGACAAAATTCAACCTCTATTTATAATGGAGAACTCTCCAGAAAGTAAGCATAGAGGGAACATACCTCAACATAATAAAGGCCATATATGACAAACACACAGCCAACATCATACTCAGTGGTGAAAAGCTGAAAGAAATTCCTCTAAGATCAGGAACAAGACAAGGATATCTACTCTCACCATTATCACTCAACATGATATTGGAAGTCCTAGCCACAGCAATCAGACAAAAAAAAGAAAGAAAGAAGAGAAAAAAGAGAGAGAGAGAGAGAGAGAAAGAAAAGAAAGAAAGAAGAAAGGAATCCAACAGAAGAAGTAAAACAGTCACTGCAGAAGACATACTATATGTAGAAAATCCTAAAGATGCCACCAAAAAAACTATTAGAACTAATCAATGAATTCAGCAGTTACAGGCTACAAAATTAATGTACAGAAATCTGTTGCATTTTTATAGAGTACTGAAAAACTATCAGAAAGAGAAATTAAGGAAATAATCCCATCTACAATTGCATCAAAAAAAATACCTAGGAATAAATCTAACCAAGGAAGTAAAAGATTTGTACTCAGAAAACTATAAGACATTGATGAAAACATTGAAGACAATACAAAAAAATGGAAAGATATACTGTGCTCATGGATTGGAAGAATTAATATTGTTAAAATGACCATACTTCATTCAAGGCAATCTACAGATTCAAAACAATGTGTTGAATTCAATACCATACAATACCATAGAATACCAATGACATTTTTCATGTAAGTAGAACAAATAATTCTAAAATTTGTATGGAAACACAGAAGACTCCAAATAGCCAAAACAATCTTGGGAAAGAAGAACAAAGCTGGAGGTATCAGGCTCCCTGTTTTCAAAATATACTACAAAGCCACTGTAATCAAAACACTATGGTACTGGCACAAAAACAGGCACATAGATGAATGGAACAGAATAGAGAGCCCAGAAGTAACCCCACACTTATATGTCAATTAATCTATGAAAAAGGGGGCAAGAATATACAATAAGAAAAAGACAGCTTCCTCAATATATGATGGTGAGAAAACTGGACAGCTACTTGCAAAAGAATCAAACTAGACTACTTTCTCACACTATATACAAAAAAAAAAACTCAAAATGAATTAAAGACTTAAACGTAAGACCTGAAACTACAAAACTCCTGGAAGCAAACATAGGCAGTATGCTCTTTGACATCAGTCTTAGCAATATTTTTTGGATATGTCTCCTCAGGCAAGGAAAACAAAAGCAAAAACCAACAAATGGTACTCCATCAAACTAAAAAGCTTTTGCACAGCAAAAGAAACTATCAACAAAATGAAAAGGCTGTCTACAGAATGGAAGAAGATATTTGCAAACAATATATCTGATAAGAGGTTAATATCCAAAATATATAAAGAGCTCATACAACTCAATATCAAAAAAACCAAGCAACCAGATTTTAAAATGGTCAGAGGATCTGAATAGACATTGTTCCAATGAAGACATACAGATGGCCAACAAACACATGAAAAGATGCTCAACATCACTAATTATCAGGGAAATGCAAATCAAAACTACAAGATATCACCTCACACCTGTCAGAATGGCTATTATCAAAAAGACAATAAATAACAAGTGTTGACAAGGATGTGGAGAAAAGGGAACCTTAGTACACTGTTGGTGGGAATGTAAATTGATGCAGCCACTATGGAAAACAGTGTGGAGTTTCTTCCAAAAATTTAAAATGGAACTACCATACAATCCAACAGTTCCCCATCTGGGTATTTTTCCAAAGAAAATAAAAACACTAATTCAAAAAGATATCTGCACCCCTATGTTTATTGCAGCATTATTTACAATAGCCAGTGTATGGAAGCAACCTAAATGTCCATCAATTGATGAATGAATAAAGATTTAGTGTGTGTGTGTGTGTGTGTGTGTACATATATATATATAATAATGCAATATTACTCAGCCATAGAAAAGAATAAATTTGTGACAACATAGATGGACGTAGAGGGTATTATGTTAAGTGAAAGTAGTCAGACAGAGAAAGACATATACCATGTGATCTCACTCATATGTGGAATTTAAGAAACAAAACAAATATATATATTTTTAAACTCATACATGAAAATTATCTACTCCTGAAAATAAATAAATAAATAAATGCTAAAAATATTCTAATCTATTGTGACTGAAAAATTCACTCCAACTTCTTCCCACATGTAAAAATGAAATTAACATGCTTTAAGGAAATGCAGGGTGGGGGGTGGTGTGGGGAAGAGTCGTCCACACACAAAAATCCACTCTCTCATCTCTCACTTACCTTCAACCTTCCACTGACACTGCCATTGACCACCGACTTCTACATGTGGATCTTCTCTCCATATACCCTCTCCTAGCTTATCTCAGACATGGTTTATAGCTTTAAATACCAATTGCCGGTGACAAATCCCAAATATTTAACTCTAGCCCAAACCTCATAATCCAGCTGCCTACTTGGCATCTCTTCTTTGTCTCACAGGCTACTCTGAACACATCTCCAATGTTACCACTTCCAAGACAGAACTCTTGCTTGCTCCCACCCCCTTCACCCCAAAGAGCAGTAACCAAGGCTGTTCCTAACCCATTCTGTCCCGTCTCAAACAATGGCCCTGCCCGCCTCCACCCATCCGCTAGAAGCATGAACAGTGGCTTTGTTCCCCTTGCTCTCAGTCCCGCACCCCAGCTGTACGCTCTGCATGCAGTTTCAACCTCTGAAATCCATCCTGCCCCACGAAGTCCAAAGCACTCGCTGCCATGTCTTGTCTCCCTCAACTTCTGCAAAGATTCCCACTGGCCACATTCTCCCGCCATTGGCCCCTAAAGTCCGTTCTCTCCATGGTGTTGATGCTGTTTAGTCGGATCGGCCTTTACGTACCTGTCTGCAATGTAGCCGACGCCCAGAGAGCCCAGGAAGAAGCCCACATTCACACAGGACTGAAAGAGGTCCACCTTCCAAGAGTCATCGCACACCAGGTTAAACTGCGGGTCACACCGCGGTCGGAGGGGCCGAAAACACAAGACCATTTGTGAGTCACACTCCACCTTCCATCCTCTCTCCGGACAATGTAAACGTACAACACAAAATGTGGGATCCCCCAGGTGCTTCACGTGTTTTTCTCTTTACCACGTTTTCATAAGACAAATTCAAGGTTTCTGGTGAATCTCAGTCAATGTCATTATACGCCTAATACCTTTATCTTGGCTTTACCCTCAATATACACTAAAGAGGCTGTTGTCAAGTGTCACTGACAGTTATCAAACGACTGCATGGCCCAAAGGGAAGGTTTCTAAAGGAAATACAGCAAAGTAATTATCCAAAGACAGAAATGTGGTAAAATAAATGTTTTCCAGAATTGGTCAAGGCCCTTAATTAAGTACATATTAATTATATGTTTAGTTATGTAAATTCTACCAGTAATTATGTAAATTGGTCATGACTGATGGAGCTGTGAGTGCCAACACGAGAATCGCTGAGCAAAGACACAGAGGCCCGGCGCTGGGAGCTTCTAGGGAGCAGCCTGTGTGCTGCCCGGTGTGCAGGGGGTAGGGGGCCACCCAGGGGTGGCAGGAGACTCGGAGGGAGGGATTGAGGGGGAAAGACCTAGGCAAAGGCAGGAGCGGGTCCCCTGGGGAAGGACACTGGTGTTCGTGGGGTTCCCTCCATGCCTGGCACACGCCTGGTGATGCCCACACGCCTGCGCAAGTTGGGAGGCCCGAGTGCGGGAGCATCACCGCTTAGAGCTCAGAGGTGCAGAAAGCAGGATGGCGCCCCAGGGACGCGAGAGGGGCTGGGGGGCGGCAGCCGGGGCTCTCGCCTCCCCATTCCTGGCACAGCACCAGCTGGGTGGTGTCCAGGGACACTTTGGGTTCATGGTTCCGCCCCACCAGGTGACACTGTGGGGTGGGATGCAGGGAGGTCACTTAGCAACTTTGGGCCTAAGTCTCCCAGTCTCCCAGTCTGATAGGTGTGTGGTGCCCGTCCTGTCACCGTCACAGAGCTAGTGCAGGCACTGCAGGGGCAAATCATGTGCAAATGGTTTGGTAGATAATAAACCATTTAACTTTTTCAGTGGAGGCTTTGTTACCCACCACCTTTAAAAATCTAAAGTTGCCTACATGAGCCATGCCCTTTTCCTGGTCCCGGGGATCCATCATGAGCACTGTTAAAAATAAAATATAGGGGGCTTCCCTGGTGGTGCAGTGGTTGAGAGTCTGCCTGCTGATGCAGGGGACGTGGGTTCGTGCCCCGGTCCGGGAAGATCCCACATGCCACGGAGTGGCTGGGCCCGTGAGCCATGGCCGCTGAGCCTGCGCATCCGGAGCCTGTGCTCCGCAGCGGGAGAGGCCACAACAGTGAGAGGTCCGTGTACCGCAAAAAAACAAAACAAAACAATAAAATATAGGTAAAACTCCTTGCTACCACTGGACTTTCAGAAACTAATACTGAGCTCGCGCTACCATCTGTCTCATGCCCAGAGCCCGCTGTCTGCTCGCAAGAGTAGCTCAGATCTGAGAGACAGGATGAGATACCAGTCACTCCCATTCTCTGCCGGTCCAGGTGTTTACTCCCTTTAAAATTCAGCTGAAAACACGCCCTTGCCAGGACGCTTCTCCTGCAGATCTTTGGCTTTCCTGCTGCCTGGTCCCTGTCAGCAGCGTGCGGGGGAGGCCACCCCTGGGTGTTATCTAGCTGTCCCACGTCTGCAGCTGCAGCTGCCTCTTTGCAGCCTCCGCCCACTTCGCCCAAGACGACTTTCTGTGCATTCTAGATTTCACCAAAGCCGCAGGGCACCGGTTTTTTGCCCTGGGTTTGTTCTACTCTTTGCAGTCAGCATCTTTGTAAGGTGTCCCTGCCACCCTTCCTGAAATGCCCTGGGTGCCATCCTTCCCCGGGGACGTGCAGAAGCCAGAGTGCTCACGGAGCTCAAGGAAGGGGCACCTGGCCTTCCCCGAGGACTCTGCCCCCAGCTGCGCTGAGGGTCTCCGTCTGGAGGCAACTGCAAGTCTTGTAAGCCTGCCTGGCCCTGTGATCCCAAACTCTGCCACTGCCCCCAGACACTTTTGTGCCACCAGGAAGACAAGCCTGGCCCCTGGGGAAAGCCTGGGGCTGCACAGGGGGAGTGCAGCATGGGGTGTCCTAGGCGGGGTCACCGTCCCTGCTGGAATTTCACTGGGACCAGGCCGCGTGGTGGGAATACAACCTATAGAGCAGCATGCTATTCACCAAGCTCGCCCGAGCACAGAATCACCCAGCGTCCTCATTAGAATACAGGTTCCCATGGATCCTGTCTCAGCAGATACGGATCGGAATCCAGGTGATCCCTGGGATCAGGCGAGATTGGAAATGGCACATTCCTGCCCCAGGTGGACCCTGACCTCCGCCCCCAGGACGAGGCGGGGAGCGGAGCCGGGTATTCAAACAGGTCACCTCATCGTCCTCCCTTAAGCCAGTTCCAATGTCCAAGGCAAGGCTGAGTTAAAGATTATTTCTGCAGAAATGAACAACAAAGGTGAATGCCCCCCAAATTAAGCTTCAGCTTTGGATGAGGAGAGGGGTCAAAAGGGCTGTTGAGGCGGTGGGAAGGGAGAGCTAGAGGGAAGCCCGCTCCTTCCGGGGGAAATTGTTCTCCCTCTGCTGACCTGAAGGCCCGCACTCTCATGGCCCTTCACCGCCTGCAGCCGGGCCCCACCGGCCCTCACACTCCGCGGGTCCCCAGATGAGCTCTACCCTACAGCCCCTCACCTCGCCCTCCCAGGCCTCCCCAACGCTGGATCGTAGGGCAACTGGAAGCCCACAGTTGGCCAATCGCTTCTGTGTCCCCTCCTCTCCAAGTCCACTGCCCCGCTCAGGCCACCACCTGGCCAGGCTCCCACACCTGCACAAACTGCTACTGCCCTGTGTTCCAGCCTCAGTTTTCAGGAGCTCGGTTCCCCTTCCTCCACAGCCAGAACCCTCTGGCAAATTGGCCCCCCAGCCCCTGCCGGGCCTGTGTCTCTTAAATCGGTTCGTCTTTTCATTCCTGTGACAACCATGTTGGTTGAGTCCCGCCGGGACTCATGTCTGGGCCTCCTCAAGCTCTCCCCGCCTGACGAAGCCCCCAGCCCCACGCCCACCAGCGCCTGGACCATCCCCAAGGCCCAGCGAGGATGGGCTTCCTCCTCTGCCTGACCAGCAAGCTCCCTTGTTTGGCACGAAGGCAGGGTGGCCAGATTTAGAGAAAAAAATAGTACATGGTGCCCCGCTGAATTGGAATTTCAGATAAACAACTCCTGTTTTAGTATAAGTATGCCCCCTGCAGTATTTGCATTCCCAGCCTCGGTTGTATTCCCAGGTATTGCACAACTTTTGTATCAAATGTTGTGCAATGCCTGGGACTTAATTATCCTAAAAAAGCGTTCGTTGTTTACCTAAAATTCAAATTTAACGGGCATCCTGTATTTTATCTGGTGACCTGCGTAAGGACTCAGTGCTCTGGCCTGAAGGTGAGCTGGCACCACCTTTCTCCCCTGGGACTCCTCCACTGGACCCTGGGTTCCAATCAATTTAACAGCTCGTTGCTGTCCGAATGTAGCACCGGCTCCCTCTCCCCTGAGCTTTGGCTCACGCTTCCCCGCCCACTCTGTTCCCCCTCCTTGCTGCTCAAAATACCACCTGAGGCTCCATTCAAATGCCACCTCCTAAGGACCCACTGTCTAGCACAGGGAACTATACTCAATATTTTGTAATAACCTTAAAGGAAAAAGAATCTGAAAAAAAATAGAACACAACATTGTACATTAACTATACTTCAATTTTCTAAAAAATGCCACCTCCTTCTGGAAGACCCCCGTGATCACCTCAGTGGCTAAGATCCCCCTCCTTAGAGCCCACTGGCCCCTCCGCATTGCCCACACATGGTCTGGGAGGCCGGTCTTTTTCTCACCACTGCCATCTGTCCCTCACTCCCTGGAGACTGCAAACTCCTTAAACCTCATAGGTTTCTTCTCTGTCTCCCTCCTGGCATCACACCCAGTACCCGAACAGAGGAAAACCTCGGAACACGTTTACTGAATGAACAGATGGAGGAGTGAGTGGATGAATTCTTGCATCTGATCCTTTCCCAGCAGAGTATACTGCAGGCACAGAGAACAATACCTCCCCGTCCTAGTCTGTTTCTAGATTCCCAGCGAGAATAGTGGACAGTTCAGTATCCCTGGGAGATGAGTCTTCCAATTGGACATCTATCGTTGGAGGATGCCTTAGAGATCAGATGTTTGTGCACCAGCACCTGCACCTGCTCCCCCCTTGGGGGAAACTCCCTGCTCTGGCCCCCGCCCTCCTCGAGACAGTGAGCTGGTGAGGCCAGAGGAGCGGACACGGCGCTTTTTTCCGGCAACAGCCCAGATGTGTTGATGCTGAGACTACTCAGTTCCCTTGTTTCAGGTGAGTAGCACCCTCACCGAAACCGAGCTTTGCTAACAGACAGACTCTGCGTAGTTTAGGTCTGCGGCTTCACCACGTGACCTTGAGGCCAGTTTCCAAGTGCCCATGCCTGTCACGGTACAACACTTTCCCAAGGGTCCGTGAAGGAAAAAAAACCTGGTGCCTTTTTACTAGAATATTCGCAAAGAAAACACTCAGATAACTCATTAAACTGTGCAGGCAAAGGCTTTGCCAGCATCCCCCTCTCCTGTGGGCTGTCAGTGGGACACCCAGCGTAGCTCGGCTTGTCTGGTCCACACCTTCACGCTGACCCCTGTGAAGGCGGGGCATTATCATTGCTGGTTTATTGATGAGGAAACTAAGGCTCAGATCAGAGAGGTTGAGTAACTGACTCAGTTTCGCTCAGCCGATCCGGGGCATGGCTGGGATTCTGTCTGACTCCAGGGCAGCTTCCACCCAGCTCAGAGGCCAGTGTTTAGCTGTCACGTGTCCATGGCTCTTGAATGCAGTGGGGGTGGGGTGGGGGCGGGGAGGGACGGGGGGCGCTTCACACTTCTCATAGTGGGGAAGCTAGACCCCAGGTGAATTCTGCAGGCCTGCCAAGGGGCCAGCGGGGCAGAGAGAGGAGGAGCCCCGGTCTCCCCAGAGCCCCGCGTCCAAACAACCCAGCTCAGCCCGGCTCCCAATGGTCTCTCCTCAGTTTCTTCCTTTAACACCCAGAGTCTGTGCAGGATTAAACAAGGGAAGAATCCTGGGTGCCCAGCCTGGAGCCTGCTGACGCTAGAGTTCAGGGAACACAGCCCCGCTCCCTCTTCCCTGGCGTGAAGCTGAAACTTGTAGCCTTTGTCATATATTTCCTCCCTGGCCCTGAAACCCACAGGCTCGGCCCAGTGCAGGGCCTGCTCGTACCTCGGTCACGATGGAGGAGCCGGGCGTGTCGTACACCCAGCCGTGCCGACAGGGGCCCAGAGGCAGGAGGCTGCTGTTGGCGGCCAGGCCGGCCAGCGGGTCCACGCAGCCGAGGGCGCTCTGGTTCCAGTCCACCTCATAGCGGCGGCACTGGCGGGGGAAGGCCTGGCCCTCGGGCCCGGGGCCCGGCACCGTGTAGTTGAGCTCCTCGGCCAGGCTCCAGCCGCATCGCCGGCTCAGCTCGGGCACCCCGGGGCTCCGGCAGCGGTGGTCCGGGGTGAAGGCCAGGAAGACGATGCCCACGTAGATGGGGGCAAAGGCGGCAGAGAGCAGGCATAGGGTCAGGAAGGCTTGCTTCTGGAACCAACCAAACTCCCCGACCTGCTCCAGAGCGTCGTCCACGGTGAGCATGACTGATCCACCACCCTCATAGCTCTGACCAGACCTCTTCGGCCACAGGGCCCAGGGTCAGTGTCTCATGTGGGTTTCTGTGCAATGCGCTGGTCTGAAATCAACTTGCTGTCTAAGCGTAACACCCTTGGAAGCCAACCAACTGGAAATAATCTTTCACCCTGTGGTACGGGTTTCAGACAAGGGCAGGAGGATGACTGGCCAAATTGTTTGCTGGGCCAGGGAGTCCCCCGGGCTGAGGGCCTAATTCTGCCGAGTTGGAGTTCACGGCGCAAAAGCAATGAGCAAGGGCGCCGTGAGCCTCCCCGCACTCTCTTCCAAAGGGATTCCCTACTTGAAAACTCTTTAGCATCCAGATAAACCAAAGACAGTATGCTGGCCACCAGGCACAGCTACAGGACCTACTACTTGTGATTGGTGTCTGGTGCAGGGTGGAGTGAGGGTCTGGCTGGGGTGATGGGAGAGCCAAGCCCTCCAAACAGACCCGCCTCCCTACCTCCTTGTCCCAACGTAGGACGACCACGTTCTCTGGGACCCACGTGGGACTTCACCCAGCTTCACTGAGTCCCCAGGCAGACTCCCGGATGCTGGACTGTGAGGCACCCTGAATCCCCAGGAAAGCAGGCCATGGGGGCCGTCTGGGCACAGACCTCCGTGGGCCCCGGCCAGAGATGCTGATAGAAGACCTCAGACACCCACAGGCAGAAAACACCGCCCGCTCCCCCCACCTCAGCCCGGACATTCAGGCCAGGTCCCTCCCTGTGCACACAGGAGGGCCAGATAACAGATGCGGGGGCTGCCAGTGCACCGGCTCGTTCCTGGGACTCTCGCCTCTTCCCTCCGTGGACAATGGGAGCTGGCCACTGGCTGGCCTGGTAATACAGCCCGCCTCAGGGGGCTGCAGCTCTGCAAACCGCCCCCACCTGGACTGAGCGCTCACTGCTGGGGAGGGAGGGAAGAGGGCTGGGGGCACGCCCAGGCCAGGCGCTGAGTGAGATAATAGAAACTGTATCTTGGTCTCCCCCGACCCGCCCTGTTCCTGGCACGGGGCCCCTGAAAGCCTTGACATTTCCTAGCCATAGGAGTGTCTTCCGTTCAGCGAGGTGGCCCCAGGTGTGCTCCTGGATGGCTCCTGGCCACAGGAAAGACCAAGCCGTGATTAGAGACTTGGAGCTTTCAGCCCTGCCCCCATTCTCTTGAGCAGGGAGAAGGGCTGAAACGGGGGTTCGTGCTGACGACGTGGTGAAGTGTCCATTAGAATCCCTGTAGCCGGGGTTCGGAGCGAACACACCCACACAGCCCAGCCCCATGGGGACAGCAGCTCCTGCCCTGGGACCCTCCCCGACCTCGCCCGTGTATCTCCTCTTCAGGCTGTTCTCTGATCCTCCACCACATCCTCTCATAAACTGGTGAACAAATCAATGTTTCCCTGTCTTCTCTGAGCCCCTCTAGCAAATCACTTGAATCCAAAGGGGGAAGAGGTCATGGGACCCTGATTTACAGTTAAGCCGGACACAACTGAGGGTAACCTGGGGACCTAACGGTGATTGGCCTCTGAGGGGCGGGGGCAGTGTCGTGGGCCCGAGAGCCCTTAACCTGCGGGCTCTGACGCTCTCTCCAGGTAGATGGCGGCAGAATTGGGCTACACTGCGGGACACTCAGCTGGTATTGGAGAGAAGTGCTTGGCGTGGGGCAAACACCCCACATTTGGTGACCAAAAGTAAAGTGTCCCGTTTGAGGAGTGAAGGGACTCCCGGGAGAATGGAGAGCTGGGTTCTCCCTGCCCTGGAGGAAGCTACTGGGTTTTTCTAACACAGCCAGCCCCAAATGCATGGGCTCCCCTGACACGAGTCCTTGGCTTGGGAAGCAGCCAGGGTGCGATCCTGCCCCCAACACAACCTGGGGAGGAAGCAGGACCCTCCCTGCCCCCGCCTCCCCCGGCCAGGCCGACACCACCGCCCACTTTGTTCCGGGGAGACAGCGCCCTCTGGCTCTCCGTGGCCTGGGAGCTCTGTTTTCCTCTTGGACCGGAGAGCAGGGAGGCCCTCCCCTTGCCCTGCATCCCTCCCTCCCCCCCCCCCCCCCCCGTCTCCCAGCCCCTGGTCCAGGCACACATCGGGGTGGCCGGGTCCTCCTGGGCTCTGATTGCAGAGGGCAGAAGCGACCAAGGCCCGCCCGTGGGTAAGTGCCAGCTGGGAAAGGCCGGTGCCACCATCCTCACTGGCCTCTCGGGTGATGGGCCAGGGTCCTCACTGATCTGGATATTTACATGATCTTGTGAGAACCCTCGAGTTACCCACGTGTTAGAGACAAGAAACCAAGGCCCAGGAAGTCAGTCCCTTGTCCACTGTCATGCTGCCGGCTCTCGGCCAATTCTCAAGCAATCGAGTCACCGAAAGCCCCAGGGCCAGTGACCAGGGACCAAGTTTCCAGGACTCTTGTGCTGCCACTCAACTTGCCCAAGGGCCAATGAAACACAGATTTCACGCAAATATGCTTCTTTTGTTCCAGGACAGTTCACCCCAGGCCTTGGGACCTCCTGAGGCCTCAGAGGTAAGAAGAGAGGCTGGGCTCCCCTCCGGGAAAACAGAGAAGGAAGAGGCGTTAGGGGCAAGCCCAGATCTGCAGGTAAAAACCCGGCCACCAGGGCTCCCGAGGTTCAGGTGACCCTCACACAGTGGCGTGACTTCACCACGAGCGGGCTGACTTTCCAGAAGGGCTGTGGGAGGACGGACCTGCCTGCCACCCTGCGATCCCGGTCCCCAGAGCTCCCGCCCCTGCCGCCACTGGGCGTCCTCCTCCCGGGCTGTGCTGCAGTGGGGCGGGGACGGGTGGGCCACGTCCAGGCTTTGTGCAGTGGGCCACCCCGGGTCCCCGTCCTTCCAGGAGGCACAGCACGCTCAGCTTCCCTTGAGAGACGCCGGCCCCATGTCAGCCACGTTCATTTGGGGAAATAAGAAGTCGTGTCGCGACATCAGAGTCGCGGGGATTCTCCAAAGCTGGTGAAGGGGGTTTTGTCAATCTAAGCTGGCCAGTACCTTCTGCTCCAGAGGCACACCGTCCCCTTGTGACCTGATCCCCTGGAAGGGAGCTAAGACCTCCATGCCCACTTCTTGAACTGGTACAGAGGGACCAAAGAATTCCTTCTGAATGCCCGGGTGGCAGTTGGCCTCCCTAAAGGAATCGTCGGGTGGTCAGCCTATGTCAGAGGTTGGTGGAGAAATGGATTCAGCTGCATTTAGAATGTTCTTGGCGGAAGTCGCGTTTCCACTCCCCCGTGGATTTCCTGGGCCCAGGGCTTGCCTACACCGTCCTGACCCTCCACTTATCCCCATTCCTCCGCCATTCAATGGACAGTCTCAAAAAAGCGGGGGGGCTTAAAAAATTTGGTTAAAAGGAAACTAACTAGAATCTTAAAAGATTCTAATCCCTATTTGCTATCAGGGAGCGTTTTCCTAAACTACCTATGACCACAGCTGGCACGGGCTGTTAGTCTGTTTGCAGGGGCTCAAGAGCCTGAGCAAAAGCTTCACGCACATGGTCACTTCCCCATCCCTCTGTGGCAGGCACGAGCTGGGCACCAGGGCAGGTGGCCCGAGGTGCAGAGAACTTCCCCACCATCAAGTTTACCAACAGGGCCAGTGAGCACCTGCAAGTGCCCCTCCGGACAGAGAGGGCCTCCTGCGTCTTAGCAGGAAGGGAGTGGCTTGGAGAATATTCCCCTGAACACAGTGTCCGAGGACCAGCAACTCTGGGGTCACAATGTAAACCTTTTTAAGACCCCAGAGTGTCCGTCTCAGGAGAGACATTGTAAAATCCTTAAAAAAAAAAAAAAAAAAAAAAAAAGTCACCCCAATTAGAAATAATCAGAAACTGAGGAGGGAAGGATGCTAACTCCAAAGTCTAGTCTGACATTGTAGTAACTCCGTTTGGTCTGCTTTCACATTAATACCTAAGAAGTTCTCATCACTAGTCAGTAATTTCAGATGGAAACCAAATTTGTGCAAGAGAACCCCTCCTGCCCCCATGTTAGCTTGGGCTGCGCACCAGGATGCTTTCTGGTCGTGTGGGATCTGCACGTACGGTGGTTGTTTTGGTAACAATACCCTTTCTCGGAAGGAGGAAGAATCAGGTGTGGATGAAGCTGACAGAAGCCCCAGGGGCCTCGGGTGAGCACCTACACGCAGGGAGACTCCAGAGGGAAAGCTGATGTGCTGCTCGTGAAGGGTCGGCTGCCATCCGGACATGTACCAGGAGGCACAGAGAGGGCACCGGGCTTGGCGACTAACCAGGCAGCTTTTCACTCTCGTGGGGAAAAAGCAGGAACACCCGGTTAATAATTTATCTTTTATTCAAACTGTTGAATACTTCATATTACAGTAAATTTGATTGAAAAAAAAATGAGGAAAGAAATCAATTTTTAAAAATACACTCATGTTGAAATCAAATAAGCCAGCCAAACGGAGTACAAACCAAGGAACCCTGTAGGTTGGTTTGCTTTCCAGGATATGAATACCACTGAGTCTATATACAGTTCTATAATGCAAGAAAAGTCATTCATTAAACACTTCAAGAAAGGAGCCAACAGCCGGGAAGGACAGTGGTCTCGCCCTCCCGTCCTGCAGACTGAGAGGCCGGCCTTGGCCGCCCCCCTCCCCACCCCACCCCGAGCAGGAATCCAGGTGCAACGCTAGGAGCGAGAATCTGGCCCACTGGCTTTCATGCAATTTCCGTGAGTCACGCACTGTGCAAATTAAGGCTTCTTATAGGTCGAATAGTTGATAAACACTTTCTTCTTAAAAAAAAAAAAAGCACAGTAAAGGTGGTATCATGTGAACCTGAAGAGGTGAGACCTACACCCCCAAGTCCGGAAAAAAGTCTGACATCTCAACTCCATTCTCTCTCTCTCTCTCTCTCTCTCTCACACACACACACACACACACACACACGCACAAATCAATCTTTGGGTGGGTTGTCTGACTTCACCAGCTGGCGAAAGAAATACTGATAACTGTGCTCTGTGCACCTAGGATTGAAGACGTCATGCAAAAAGCTGCAGCCATTACTGACCAGAGGCAGACAGCAGGCAGACCCTCCAGAGCCCAGGCACTAGGGACCCAAACGTGTGTGTGTGCGCACGCACGCGCCCTTACGAGACAGAAGCAAAAGGGAAAAGAGACAGAACGGCAGAGTCTAACTTAGAGGACGTGTCGTGGAACAGTTCAAAGCCTCGTATGAAACCACCCGAGCACCCCGACAGCCTCCCCGCTAAGGGATGGACAGATAGATTACCCCCTGCCGGCAGGAAAAAACTGTTGTTGTTGTTGTTTTCCTTTTCGCAAACCTGAGTAATTGTCAAAGTCAATAAATAGGAGGAGAGAATTAAATGCTAAAATATAATGATCAAATACCCTACAGGGCCTAAAGCAGCAAGGGTTTTCCGCAAATGCAGCCCTCTGTTCCGAGACGCGTCTGGCCCGGGCGCGGTAGGAAGCGCCCGGCGGCCACGTTCTATGCGAGGACTTGGGACTAAACACGGGGCCCCGGCGCCGCCCTCCGGCAGCTGGAGCGATGCCCCATCCCGCTGACCACAGAGAGCGGCACCCACCTCCTCACCCTCTCCCCCATCACCAAAACTCTTCCCTTTTGAAACAGTTTTTGTTAAAGGCAAAAATGACAGAAGCATCACGGAGTCCAAGTCTTATTTGGTTGGAGATGCCGGCGGGGTCGCCGAGCGCACCCCGCGGTCTAGATGTGCAGGAGGTCCTCGTCGCTGTCGTCGTGGAAGGAGCTCACGGGCTTCTGCGCGGCCCGCGGCCTCCCCCTCCTGGCCTGCTCCCCACTCATCAGCCCCACCCGGTCGTCTGCTCGCTCCCGAAGTGCCTTCCTCGGCGGGGGCCGCAGAGGGTGCACGCCTTCAGCCCCGGTCCCTCTGCCCAGGTGCACTTTCACCTCCGGGATGGTCAGCACCTCATCCTCGCTGTCTTGGTCGTCCCCGTGCAGGGAGGTGAGGGCTTCGGCTTTCACGGACTTGGTAGTGATGTGGCCATTCTCCTGCCCCTCCTTCCCGGGCCTCGGCGACGGCAGCTGGATCTCTTCCATCAGCCACTCAGTTTCGTTCTCGTCCGCCTCTTCCTCCTTGTTCACCTGCCGGGACACAGCAGAGACCGTGGGTCCGCCTGAGACCTCGTCGGCCTCCTCTGCCCCCCTCCCTCCATGACCCACCCAGAGTCGGGGCCCTCTTCCCAGCCCACCGCAGCCATCACGGTCCCGTGTTCCCCCTCAGGGAGAAGCGGACGGCTGGCGACTGCCGGCTCCTGCTGAGACCCAACCAATGCAGACTGTGTCAGGAGGCAGGAAGGCGGCCAGCGACAAGGCGACAGTGCTGGGGGACGGGGCCCTGTGCTCCAGGTGCCCTCGGGCAGCAGGGAGAGGGGCCGTGCGGGGGCCGCGCGGATGAGTGTAGTTGAGGGAAGCCTTTCAGAAAGCAGCTGGCAGTACGCTCAAGAGCCACGAGGGCATCTAGGCACCCTGGCCTAAGTTTCTAGACATTTATCCTAAGAAAGTCATCCAAATGCCAGAGGCACAGAAACTTTCATTACCATCTTTTTTTGTAGAATAGCCAAAAAAGTAGAAGTAAGCTAAATAGTAAACACTGTAAGAAATTAGCTGCAACCACAATGAGAAAAACTTGAAGGAAAAAGAACAACAAGTGTGTTCGGGTTAAGAGCAGAGGGACATTTTCCCTTTGTCCATTTCAAACTTCCCGCGATGACAGTTTCCTTGTAGTCACTGACCAACATCATGACAACAGTTCGAGCGCGTGCGTGCGTGCGTGCTGAGTCACCCAAAGACCTCAGCAGGGAATTACCTTTGAGTATTTGTAGGACACGTTTGCGCTTCTTCGACAGCAGCTGGTGAGCTTGCTCATCACGGTCTCGCTGGAAGGAGACCCAAGTTACTCCAGGCTGCAGCCGCGCCCCCCTCCGGCTCCCGTGCGCCCGCTACCGGGAGGCCGCACCCCCAAGAGTGCGCGCTCCCTCAACCCACGACAGCCGGGCTGTAAACCAGTTCAGCAGGAAGAACGCTTTACAGCCAGACGGACGCGGCTCCAAATCCTGCTCCCCGTTGTCACGGTGTAAGAAAGGCCAGAGTGAGTGGCCCAGCATTTGTCCTTCTGCTTTTCCACGTCAATATGATGACCCACACCTTCCCGCCACCCCGGGGCTGCGCTGAGATTACTGGGCCAACGGACGAACGCAGGGCTGGCCCACACCCAGACCTCCTACCCCAGTGCTGCGTCCCACTGACAGCCTCCCAGGGTCGGGATGGCTGCGGTCAGCACTCCCCGACCCTCTCTCGTTTGCCTCTGGCTCCTCGGGCAGGTGAGAGAGGCAACAGGGAGCCCCAGAGCTGGACCACCCCTGCGCTCTGGACAGGGCTGACTACACACAGAGCCCTGGGCCTCATGCATGTGTGACATGAAATCTGCTGGACGGTCATGCTGCCTGTGAGTGACAAGACCTTTCACCAGCAAAGGGGAGCCAATGGAGGAGGTGGCACACCCGGTACCTGACAAATGCTCCCCCTTTGAAGGGCAGACTAGTCAGCTGATCAGAAGGAAGTCAGCTCGTGACAGGTGTTTTAACTCTCTGTCCATCTGTGGACACGTGCAGAGAGCCACATCCTGGGAACAGGTGGGCCAGGCCAAGGCCTGCAGAGCATCTGCCACATGACCTGACAGGGTCCACAGCCCTCGTCAGACAGGACACATCATCACAAGGATGCAGACGTTTACAAAACACAGCTTTGGGGACCGCTTCCACACTTTGGCTGCTGATGGGCTCAAAAAAAGGAGCCCAGATACCGACTCTGAACCACCGGCCTGTCCCCCCGGCCCACTCCCCTCTGCTTACCGTCGCTCCTTCTTATGGAGCAGCAGGGCGAGCAGGCAGCCAGTGAGCGCCACCAGCAGCAGGCTGAGGACGGCCCCGACGGCCTGGCTCCGCTCTGACAGCCCCTGGTGTTCCTGCGCGTCGTCCCCGGCACTCTCACCATCGAAGCCCACCCTGCGGGGAGGCCACAACACTCAGCCACCGCCACCGCCGGTGCCTGGCAAGGCCCAGCTCAGGCGGTGGCCCTGCCTTTGCTGCCCCGCACAGTGAGACGAGATCCACCAGAGGTGGAGGACAACAGCGGACAAACCCCTCTGATGATGAGACTAAGGCAGGAGGACTAGGAAAGGCAATCCTCCAGCACACGACCCTTCATCACTAAGAGAACGAGAAAAGCCAAGCTCTGGGCAACACGCCTCCCCCAGGCCTCTCTGATCCCTCTGCAGGGCCCCGAGAGCACAGAGGCACTTCTGGAACAAAGACTCAGGGACACGCTGACCGCCCTCATCTCCCGGGAACATGGCTCTCTTCTCTGGGAAGAAACAGTGATCACAGCCCAGGAGATAGCTTCTCCCTCAACAACTCACCTTGGGACACAGCCTCAATGCTCCTGGAGTTAAGGGAACACCGTGGGGCAGGACCCCACTTACCCCAGAGGACACACGGCAGAGGTGTACCAGGAGAAGAGGTACTGGCAGTCGGCAGTCTCGTGGCTGAACTCGGGGATCCCGTCCTTCACCAAGGGGTCACAGTGGAAGAAGATGGTGGAGGAGACAGATTTCGTCTTGTCTTTTCCACACTTGGAGGAAGAGGCAAACACCACATCCAGATCGCCATCTGTCAACAAGGCAGGCGCACACACAAGCACAGCACCATTACCACTGGTGTTTCAGTAGTGGGCCAACTTCACCTTTTCATAGCCTGTAAAAAGTTTGCAGAGACTTAAAATCAGACGTAAGGGTCCTTCATCAAATGTCCCAGGTGAGCTCTCACAGACTGCTCAACACACATTATGGGGGCCCTGCCCTAAGTCAGAATGTGGGAAAGACTTGAACCTTGCCCAAAAAGAGGTATGGCCTTTGTCCTCGGCTAGCAATATGGAGGGGGGCGCTGTCTACACGGTATCAGTCCACCTGGAGAGAGGGGTTGACCAACCAATCAACCAACCAGCCAGCCAGCCAGCCAGCCAGTCAACCAACCCACCAGTCAACCAACGAATCAGTTAACCTACCAACCAGCCAGTCAGCCAACCCACCAGTCATCCAATGAATCAGTTAACCAACCCACCAGCCAGTCAACCAACCCACCAGTCAACCAACGAATCAGTTAACCAACCAACCAGGCAGTCAGTCAACCAAGCAATCAGCCAACCAACCAACCAGCCATGTAACCTACCAACCGAGTGATCAATCAGTCAAGCCTACGCAATGAAGCCCCAATAAAACCTCTGGACACTGAGGGATGGGTGGGCTTCCCTGGTCAGTTCCTGAGCTCTTGTGTGTGCACCGTCACGTTTATGCTGGGAACATAACACGTCCTGATTCCACAGGGAGAAGACAACAGAAGCGTCTGGCTCCCTCCCAGACCGCACCCTACACACTTCTCCCACCGGCTGATTTTACTTTGTGTCCTTTCATTGTAATAAACTGTACACACACTTAAACAGCTCTCGGTTCTGAGCATCCATCTAGGGAATTATCAAATCCGAGGCAGAGATGGAGCCCTCTGAACTTGCAGCTGGTGTCAGAAGTGAGAGGAGCTTGTGTGGACTCTGCCTAGTGTGGACAACTTGGTGGCTGGAGACTCAAAACCCTCACGAGCGGCCACCACTGGAGCACCAGGGAGTGCAGTGTGTGCAGCGACACGCTTGGAGGGCAGCCGAGACCCGGCCCCGCGGGCTGGGCTCGGGCATGCCCCGCACGTCCTCACTCATAACTGGCTGAGCCATCACCCGAGTGGGCTGTCGCCCAGGCTGGAACGAGGGCACACACTGGTGAGCCAGCGAGGGGCCGAGGTGGCAGCTCTGGATCTCAGCCGGAGACGGGCTCTGTGGCTTCCCGCTCTTGCCCACTCGGATGCATGCAGACTCGTGAAGGGCGTTAAACTGCCTTCTTCCTGAAATGTGGACGAAGGCTTCAAAGTAAACCTACTTCCTAGCGCTGGTGAATGAAGGCAGTGAAGATGTCTGAAAATGATTTCGTTAACCAAGAATAAATAAACGCGCGCACACAAGTGTGCGTGTACATACGCACACCCTGAAGCTGGGGGGCCGCAGGAGGCCAACTAGACTAGACGCAGGCCTTATGGATGCAAAGGTTCTCACTCTAGTGGCTGGGACCCTGACCTGGGCTGTGGCATGGAGCCTGACCACTGCTGCAGGCACACCTGGAGCAGCGCCCCTGGGTGTGAGAAGGAGGGAGCAGGGAGCTGGGACAGGCAGGAGGAGGAGGATGGGGCGGGCGGAGGCAGTCCAGCGGAAAGGCCTGTGCATGGGCGGCATGGGGCCTGCAGGGGCTCGTGAGTAACCTGATGGCTGGGTCTGGGTGCGTTTGCAGAACCAGCCGCTAACAAAACGGGAGTCTGTCAAAATCTTCCAGGCTGTGTTCAAAAGAGCTTGGACTTTCCTTCTCTGCAGAGCAGTGGCCTTGGAGGTGTTTAAAGCAGCCCTTCAGTCAGTCAACAAACATTTACCAAGCACTACAGGGCCAGGCCCTGAGGACAGCACCTCAAGAGAGGGCCCAACCAGCCACTGCACGACTCCAGTATCTGACCCAGAATCATCGGAAGAGAACAGGGGACCAGTGGGCTGACCCCATGACAGGGAATCATGGAAGCGAGCCAGACTGACCTGGCAGGTCTCTGCCCGGCCCCCAGTAGGCGCTGTCAAGTGCAGTGACCAGCTCGGTACCTGAGGATGTAAACGCCCTCTTCTAGGCTGCACCTACTCAGGGAGCAGCTGCTCCCCCCCTCCTCACCAGGAATCTCTCTCTCAGCAGCCCTTTGAGGTCAAAGTTAGCTGGTTTTGTAAACACATTTAATTGTTTAAAAAGCAAGTTCATTCACCTGGTTCAAAAATCAAATCATAGGGCTTCCCTGGTGGCGCAGTGGTTGAGAATCTGCCTGCTACTGCAGGGGACACAGGTTCGAGCCCTGGTCTGGGAAGATCCCACATGCCGCAGAGCAACTGGGCCCGTGAGCCACAACTACTGAGCCTGTGCATCTGGAGCCTGTGCTCCACAACAAGAGAGGCCGCGATAGTGAGAGGCCCGCGCACCGTGATGAAGAGTGGCCCCCGCTCACCGCAACTAGAGAAAGCCCTCACACAGAAACGAAGACCCAACATAGCCATAAATAAATAAATTAATTAATTAAAAAAAAATCAAATCATGAAATGGTATATAGTGAAAGACTAGCTGTTTAAAACAAAAGCACATGAGGCTGCCTCCTGGAAATATTCTTTCAAGGTCAAGAAGGAATTAGGAAAGAAATAAGTGAGGGCAATTAAGAGGTACAAACTTCCAGGTGCAAAATAAATGAGTCACGGGTATGAAGTGTAGAGTGTGGGGAATATAGTCAATAATCATGTAATATCTTTGTGTGGTGACACATGGTAACCAGACTTTTCGTGGTGATCATTTTGAAATAGCGTTGTAGGTCAACTGTACTTCAAAAACAAACAAACTCACAGAAAAAAAAGATTAGATTTGTGGTTACCAGGGGAGGAGGCTGGGGGGAGAGGGAACTGGATGAAGGTGGTCAAAAGGTACAAACTTCTAATTATAAATTAATAACAGGGATATCATATGCCACATGCTACACATAATTAACCCTGCTGTACGTTATATTTGGAAGTCATTAGGGGCGTGAATCCTAAGAGTTCTCATCACAAGAAAAAAAAATTTTTTTTTCTTTTTCTTTAATTTTGTATCCATATGAGATGACTGACAGGTGTTCACTAAACTTGCTGCGGTCATCATTTCATGATGTATGTAAGTCAGATCATTATGCTGTGCCCCTTAAACTTATACACTGCTGTATGTCAATTATATTTCAATACGACTGGAAGGGAACAAAGGAAAAGCTCCGTCAGCGCAGCGGAAGGCCCTCCCCTCCACACCCACCCGAATACCTGGGTCAGGTCTCTCTTTTCTTCTCATCCTTCTGACAAACACAAAACCTCTTACTTAGCCTTCTACAGTAACATCTGAAGTCTCAAAATAAAGATGTCTTGTGACAAAAACCAAACCAAAGGAAATTCCGGACGTGGCCACGCACGCCCACCTCACCACCTCTGGTTTAGACCACGTTTTGCTTGTTTGTTTAGGAGGTAAATCTTCCCTACGGTGAACCGCTCGGGTCTGACACACGCTGCTCAGTCCGCTATGACAAGCGCGTGTCAAGACACAGGATCGGACCCAGGGCTTTTGTGCTAAAACTGATCTGACGTTTCAACCACAGGGCATTTGTTCATGAAAATATGTTACAGTTCCTCCAAGGAAGTTAAACGTGGCACCTTGATGGAGAGAGTTACCTTGAACGTAGTATTTGGTTTTGTCCGAAGTCCCGACTTTCCTACTGAAGTGCTGGTCGTTGGGCTTCACCTGACAGATGTTGGCCCCGGAGCACGCGGGGTTCGTGGAGCTGGTGATGGAGGACAGCTGGATCTCGTACAGGTACTTGTCCCCATTCGTTCTCATGTCCCCAGAGGCGCTGAATCGCCTAAAGAGACAGAGAAGGTCGGGTGACTCCAACGGTCCTTCAGGAGAGCCCTTGTCACCTGGACCCAAAGCCCAGGGTACGGGGCAGGGCTGCAGGATATCGCCGAGGGCACCACCTGCCGTCTCTCCGTCCGACTGCCCACCCCTCCGCGCTCTGAGCTTGACTGCGCTGTTCTCAGGTGCTGTGCCCCGCACCATGCCCGCTTCCCCCTGCCCAGGCACAGCCCCGGACCCTGAGACCCACCCAGAGACACCGCTGAGCAACTGACTTTTAAATTCACAAACTAGTAAGCCCAGAAGTTCCTCATCAAAACTTGTTTCAGAAGGTTCCAGCTCCAACCCCTGGGCGAGGGAGGAGGGGCGACTTTATTTTTATGCTCAAGAGAACTCGGCATCTTTGGTGTTACACTCAGTAGCTGAGTAGTGCTTGCCCTCTGTTTGAGTGAAATATGACGACTACCTGGAAACAGTAACTAAAACCCACAAACACTTGGGCTTCTTTATGTCTCAGCCCTCGGCCGGGGAGAGATCTGAATACGTGGCAGCGCCCAGAAGGAAAATGCTCCACTGACTTGAAATAAATGTCCCCGAGGCTGAAGCTCCTGCCGTTGGCCGGGTTGGTGATGGTCCCGTTGACCATCTGCACCTCCTGTGGCTTCACTGCGCAGGCTGCGCGCGAGTCCCAGCTGAAGTGGTAGGCACAGCTGTCCACGTCGAACCTGCAGGCGGCACACAGACCACGGTCACGGCCACCCTCCCAAACTAGAGGACGCCGCCGGGCCAGGAGGGCGACTTACGATCAGGAAGATGCCCATCCAGCATATCTGCCACGTGAAAAAGCAGGCAAGCGCTTACATGTATTCTTAAAATTTAGAAACTGTGCAACGTCTAGAAGCTGGAAAGATTTGCTCCTAGATTTTTGAATATTTGCTTTACAAGCACCTCAGACTCTCCACCTGATTGAATCCTTTGACAACGCCTGGGTCTCCCCTTTCCCAAGCCCAGCTTCTGGAAGGAATCAGTCGGTTCACAAACACAGCAGCTCACACGCTCCCTCTGCTGGCCAAACGGTCCCCCCCAGCCCCAGACACAGAGCTGCCCAGAGATTTCCAGGATAATCCAAGAGCAAGCATCCCAGGTGCCACCGTGCCGGCCACGGGTCCCAGACAGGCTGCTTGAACAGCTGGCCTTGGGTGGCACCAATCAATGCCCTTTTGGTTACACTGTGACATTCAAAGCCGGAAGCCGGTGAAATCCTGCTTTTACACCTGTCACAGCCCCCATCCAGGGACCCCTCCCCGTGAGGGGCAACCCCAGCTCCACCAGGCCACGGGTCTCAGCAGCCGGTGCCCCTTGCCGCCCCCAAGGGGAAACCATGGGGGGGAATTCCGATGGGGTCCTGGCACACCCTGTGCACAGCTCCCCTGGGGGACGCCATCCCCTCACCTTGTGAACGAAGGCCGGCCCACTGTCTTCGCACAGGTCAGCTCGATGACAGCGGATGCCGTCTTATTGTCACCACACTGATGGCCTTTTGAATAAGTCACGATGACTCTGTCATCTGAAACACAAACGACTCAACTGATGCTATTTCTAGGGCATCGCAGGAGCCCCAGTATCAGAAGTGAAACCTGTATCACGAACAAACAAACGTCTGTGCCTCTAGAGACTCATTACGCGGGTCATCAGCACCACCAAGCCTGGTGACCGTGCCCAGCCCGTGTCGCTGCCCACACAGCAAGAGGAGAATGGGGTTCAGACCCCAGCCGACCCCCGCTCACTGTCTCCTCACCTGTGTGGCCGGGAGACCCCCGCAGCGTGCGGTCCGGGGCCGAGTGGGGAGTGCCCAGGTGCAGCGGGCGGCCGGGGCCCCCCACCGTGCGCAACTTCTGTGCCATTTTAGGCGCTTCCCCACCCTGAGCCTCCCGGGCAGGACAGGGCAGGCGCCAGACGTCCACCCTCCAGCGTGACACTCCACACACACAACGGCTCTGGTTTCCTCAGGCCCTCTGGCTCCACGTGGAGCTCTTTCTGCTTCTGAAGATGACGTGGTCAAAGAACCAGGGGAAGCCCAGCCTGCAGGGGCCGCGATAAGAAGGCCACGCTTCCAGGGGCACGTCTCACAGGGGCCAGCAACCCCGACCGGCAGCCGAGAGCTGTCCTGGGGGTGCCCGAGGCCAGCCCGGCTCAGTGCACAGACGGTGGCTCTCAGTCCTCCGGCCTGACCCTCACACCCGACCCACGTCCTTCGAGGCAGGGGACGCGGAGGGGACGGCACCCGCTGCCCAGGTGTTCTCCGGGGCGTGGCCAAGGCACGGGGACCCCTCGACAGGAGGTGAGGCCCACTCTCCCGGACCCACCGAGGCTCAAGGCTGCTCTGGGTGAGTTTGTTTTAAATATTGGGCTTTGGTGAAAATTTTTTAAGAAAGGGTTTCACAGCTTTCAAGAAAAATTCTTAAACTTCTGGAACGTGGAACCAACAGGTATAGGTCTTAATGAAGTGCCCCCAGTCCCATACTAGATGGACAACACACTCAACCTTCCACACCTCCAGTTACCCAACCTGTGAAATGGACTCTAACACCTACCTGGGCCACTGAGGACTACGCGTGTACATACACATGAATCACACACATACACACACGTAGAAAGCCTGCTTGCCGGGGACTGTTAATTCCTGGGACAAGAGTCCATCTCTTCACCCCACAAGGTCACACCCCCTAAATGCTCGTGGGGGTCACGGTGACTGGCCTTAGATGGTCGTCCTGTTGGGGCCTAAGGGTAAGACCCCGTCTGGTGTGTCAGGGAACAGGTTTTACTAGCTCATCTTTTCCCGAGGCTTCCACGTTCTAGTTTTTCTCACCTGGCTGCGGGAAACCGAGGGAGAGACGGGTCAAATATCCACACGTGAGGACGAGACAGCAAGGACAGACCCACCCGCAGCCCCTGTGCCCTTCATGGCGGCTACGACCAAGATCTCCAACGGAGGGCGAGCCGTGGGCCAGGAGGTCTGGCCACTCCTGCCGGGGGCGGGGGGAGGGGGTGACCCGCCCCACTTCCAACCTGCAGAGTCGGGGTTTTTCTCAAGGGTGACAGTGGTTCCCCAGAATTCCCCTTCTCCCTGTCAACAGCTGGAGTGGACATAGGCTCCCCGTGTTCTAATCAGGACAGCTCGGGGACCCCCTCCAGCCAAACAGGCCCAGCGAACGTTGTTTCTTCCTCGTCCTCCCAACGCACCTGTTCCTAAACTAAGAAAAAACCCTGCCTTTCCTTTTACATGATGAAAGAATCTTTCAACAACCAACTGCAAGATGAATTTTCTATGAAAACTATTGAGACGAGCTTCATTTTGCGTTTCCGAATGAAAACATTACGAAAATGTACCCTGAATCGTCTTTACCAGGTTCTCATGTCATGGTTCGGCTTCCCCGGGTGAACACCTGCATGTATACACGGAGGCTGGAGCCGGGACTCGGAGGAACCCTGAACGTTCTCCCCTCCTCCTGAGGACACATACCTTCCCAAGGTCGCCCACACTCTAGACACACAGACTAGGGCCTGCCGTCTCGGAGGACACAGAGCAGTACTTATTCTGATGCTCCGGGAGGCGCCAAGTGTCTGAGAAACAGTCACTGAGAATAACACCTGGAGGCTTCAACCAAAGCCTGTGCTGACCCTCTGGTCACAGGAAGACACCTCCACCTTCCCGAATCTGACACGACACCTGTGACCAGGCGACGAGGGCCCAGGCCTTACCTATGACGTCCAGCTTCTGCGTGTGAACAAGCCCCAGGACCTGCACGTCGCCGGAGGGGCTCTTTTTGCAAACGCTGGCTCGTTCAGAGCAGTCCAGGGGCCCTTTGTATATTTTCTGACACAGATTGATGTAGTACCTGTAAAACGACACAGAGAGAGGCAAGGTCAGTGTCTGTCCTGCACACTCGGGGGCAGCTCCTTCCATTCCTTTCAGAAAAGGTAATTGTCCTGATAGCCAAGGATTTCACAGCACCTCTGGACGCAGCACTGAAACAGGTCTCTGGGTAAAGAAAGGCCAAAGAGTGGCTGGATGCTGAAGAAGCGAGTGTGTCAACCAGGCACACGGGGTGAGCCCCGAGACTCGGGTGGTTTAGAGTCAGGACAAGCAGTGGCTCAAACCCCAGCGAGTCGTTCCCTCGCTTACGGCTACTTAGGCCCTCCAGGTCCACGCTCCCCACTGCCGTGTGGACGGAAGGATCCCGGAGCACCTGGGGGAAGGCTCTATGCAGGGAGCAGTCAGCCCAGCTAACCCACCGCGGGCCATCACGGCCTAGGGACTTCGGGCAGCAGAGCTGGGACGGTTCACGCGCCCCGGCACACGCAGCCACGGACGGCTGACCCTCACAAACAGGAACCAAACCGAGACCAGTTCCACCAGGCCCACAGCTGACCAGCGGCGGCTTCTCTGGGTTCTGAAGGTTTCTGTCACCTCTGCTTCCAAACCACCCGCCGTGCGTCAGAGGAATGAGGCCATCCCGCCTTCAGAGTCTGAGCTAAAGCACCAAGCACCCAGCCCGCCAGCACGCGGCCGAGGTGGGGGTTACTCACGAGGTCCCGTCGTGGACAAAGAACCAGGAGCCGGTGAGGGAGGACAGCAGCCGCAGGTCGTAGGTCTTGTGCTTCTGGATGAACTTGCACTCCATCTTCTTCGGGGGGCAGGTGACTTTGGTTTTCCACTCAAACGTCACCTCGCAGCCACGGATTTCACTGAAGACCTGTGGCCGCCCCACGTCGGCATCCTCGTCGCACTTGAAGATAATCGCAGACGTCCGGTGGCTGTTGGCTGGGACAGCACACGGGACCAGTCAGACCCAGCCTGTCCCTCGCTCGTCCTGAGGCTCCTCCCCGCCTCCGCTGCGCTGGCCCTTAGGGACCCTGTCCATCCCTGGCCGCTCCCCACGCAGCCCCGGCCAGGTCTTGTTGTGCTCCATTCATGTATCTCAACCCTAGATAGACCAAGTTCCCTCGGGGCACAGTATCTCCTTCTGCACTTATCAAGCTCACAATAATAGCGCAGTGCCTTGCAGACAGGTATTCAGTGTTTGATTAATGTGTGAATGACAATGAAAAATGAAAACAGTAACAATAAGATACCTATAATTCATTACCTAAAAACGTGTCATCTGACAGACCAGGAGAAAGGTCCTGCCCTAACAAGCCTCCACACAAAAGCTACAGTAGTCCCTGGTAAACTTAATGTTTCTAACTCCTTAATTTGTATCATTTTGCTCCCTGATGACTTACAAATGCTAAACAACTTCTCGTGCATAAGCTGACTACCTCGAACCTGCCCCTCACCTGGCCCCGCCGCGGTGTACGTTCATGGTTACGCAACACACCCCACGGAACAATTAAAGATGACTTTTCTTTATGGAAAAGAGCCCTGGCTAGAAGATTATATGCAACAGAATCACTGCCGTTTACTTGGACGTCCAGAAAGACCTGAGCACGAAGCAGGCCTCCAGCGGGTACAAGGCTACCTCACGGGCCTGGCTGGGACCTGGCGCTCTCCCACTTACAGTGTCTGCAAAAGCCCCACTCGTGGTCTCTGTCGTAGTTTGCGGTGGTCGCACACCAGAGCCTGGCCCTGCCCTCCAGAACACACTCCTCATAGCTCTTCCCGTTGAACACGAACGGGAACACACACGGGTCACCTTCCTCAGTTTCTGGAAAGAGAAGAAGTCTGCGTGACCCTGATTATCAGCACCACGTTGGCTGTGCCTTACCAGGCGCCGTCACCTCAAACAAGGATTCCCCATAGAAATGGTAATGGTCACCCTCCGCCAACATGGGGACTGCCAGGCCTCCCGGCCACAACGTGACAAGCAGTTCGAGGGCCTGAGAGCTCACACCCAGGGCTGTTAGGATGGGTCGTCCCATGGTCCGAGCCAAGGTCCCGGTGCTTGCAGCATCTACAGCATCATTCCTCAGTTCTCTCCTGCTACCAGGTCTAGTTTCATGTTTCCTGGGAACGTAAAATTCACTCCCTGCGAAGATTTACCTGGAGGACAATTATCTCCGTTGGCGTAACTTAAAATGACAGCTTCGTCCTGGTGTCTGTAATCCAGTCTCATCGACGCCAGCCTCCCGAAAGACACCCCCTTGCTCCCGGAGAGCAGACAGACGCTTCCGTCCTTGCAGCCTCCTTGGTCCAGGCCCGCAGCCGCGGTGCACACCCCGACGCTGTAGGTGCGTGAGTCTCGGGTCACCTGGAGAGACATCACCCCGCAGCCGTGAGGGGTCTCCAGGTGCAGGGGGCCGGCGCTGCGGGAAGCAGGCGCGTGTGGGCAAGCGGCGGCTGGGTCCGCGGGCTGTGCCTGGGCGCCTTGGTGCTCACCTCCTCCTCTGGGGCCCTGACCCCCTCCAGAGGGCGACGCCCTGCCCACTCTCTGGGCGCCTTCCGCACCGAGGCCCTGCCCTCCGGTGGCAGCCCTGCTGGCCATGCTCCTGCGGGCCCGTGGGGGGCGGCAGCTGCGAGACCCCAGGCGGCTCGCCCCCCTTCCCGAAGCCCGCGTCTCCTGCCTGTAACCTGGGAGTGCCGAGGACTCAGAGCTGAGCGCAGAGTGGCCGCAGCCTGACCGAAGGGGCCTCCCTTGCCGCCCAGCCTCTGCAGGCCGCACCTGCTGCGCACCCATCAGGAGGGCCTGCACCCAGGCACGGTCTCTGTTACAGCAGCCAGGCCGCTGGCACCTGGGCACACAACTCGGAGCTCACTGCTCACCAGCTGCGATCCCCTGGGAGGCAGGGGATCTCGCGGGCTCGGTCCACGGCCGTACGACTCAGCAACACCTATGTCACACGGACGTAGGCCACGGCCCCAGCCACGTAACGAACAGTCCACAGTGCTCAGGCCGGGGCCGGACCAGCCCCCTACACACCCAAACGTGTTCGAGTTGGGGGGCCCACAGCTCCCTCCCCCCGGCACCTCTGTGGTCACGCCGGAGACGGAGGGGGGTCCACGTGGCCTCTGCCGGCCCCGCCCCTTACGGGCACGTGGTCACACACGTGTCCACGTGCGGTCACACACGAGCAGCCACCTGCTCTCCATCTGCGACATGAAGAGCCCCCCTGCCCCCTCACTGGGCCGCGGAACCCTCCAAAACAAAGAATCGCTCCGACCGCGAGGCTCGTCTCAGGTGTGAGCCGCGACTGGCTTGCACACCGTCCGAGCCCCGCCCGGGACGGAGTAAGGCCGCCCCCGGCCACGCACTGCCTCGCGGCCACACGTCCTCCAATGATCGCACGTGCCACGCTGCGAGATGCAAGCGAGCATCAGAAAGAACCCAGGCGGTGGCCCCGCGATGGCGGGCGCCGGGGGAGCAGCGCTACCTTGAAGGTGCTCTTGGAGAGGCTGGACAGGTTGAAGCTGTAGTGCAGCTGCTCGTCCGTCAGGGAGCAGCCCTCTGCCTTCACCTCGTCAGGACACACCAGCGGGGTCTCCCACTCGAACACAAAGTCGCAGTCGCTGGTCCTCAGCAGCTTCGGAGTCCCCTGTTTTAAGGAAGGGCTCGGGCTTGAACCCACGCAAGTAAACAAGCACAGCGTCCTCCCTGTTCCCCCGCAAGTGCCAGAGACACCTGACCGGGGGCTGTGGGCTCCTGCACCGCCTCCAGACCGCCAGCGGCACGGGGCGACCCACGGTGGGCCCTCTCCAAGAGGAGGGAGCCATCGTCGTTGCCAGAGGCAAGGAAGCAGCGCTGCCCTCCAAGCACTGCGAGGCAGGCCTGCCCATGCCCCAGCTCCTCGCTGCCCCGAGGCCGTGGCCCTGCACCTAGAGAGGGACAGCATCTCAATGCTCCACGCTCCCAGCTCAAAGGCAGAAAGGGAGGGATCTTTAAACGTCATGACAGAGAAGTGTGTGAAACCAAGACCCTCCCACTGCAAAGGACGGACGCAGGTGATTCTGTATGCATCTCTGATCCACCATCTCCGGAAACTGAGGATGTTTACAGTCAGGTAGAGAAGTGACCGGGCAAGACATTCCACAGGCCAAGTATCGTAGATAAATATAAATCAAGGTGCTTTCTCCCTCCCTCATTCAGCAACAGCCACAAAAACAGATGAGGAATTTCATTTTTAGCTGTAGCTAAGAATCTGTTTTTCTATAAATGTAAGTGAATAAAATATCTCCACTAAAGATAAAAAACACAGGGAAACAAAATCTCCTCGAAAATCTTTCCAAACTTGACTGCACATGCAGCGTCAGATACCGTTTCTAAAACCCCAAATTACTGATCACCCTTAGCGCACCGCTGCTCCGAGACCAGCGCAAGTCCAGGGGTGCCTGCGGACGTGCTTCCCTCGCCTTGATCACTCAGGATTATCCTCACACCCAACAGTCTCTGAACAGGGAAAGGTCTGGGAGCTTTGGGGCTCTATATGCAGAGGCCCCAGAAAGCAATGGTTTGTTTCTCCCCCTTCTCTCAATGACTGTTCTGTCTGTCCCTCCTTGGCAGGCTGCTGCCAGGCCACTGTCCAGTCACCCATCTGAGGCAGCCACAGCCCCCTCTCCCTCACAAACCTGCTATAGGCCAGGGAATCAGAATGCCATCTTACTGAGATTTCATGTTACAGAACCACGACCTTTACTTGCACTCCTTCAGCCACAAGAGCCTTAGAATTCATCACCTTCAGGGTTTTCAGAGGCAGTTCAGGATATGCGTTTATCTTCACACACACACACACACACACACGGTCCTGTAATCAAGTACATTAACACTTCTACATATTCACACTAGTTGTGACAAATACAGACCATAAGTAGCCCCAGTCCACTCACGTCAAAGGATTTTAAGTTTTTGGAGTTTTAGAGATTTCAGAAGCACAGGTAAGGGGCTGAAAGCCAGGCTGCCTGGAGCAAAGAGCTCTCCACTGGAGCAGTGGGTGGACACCCAGCTGCCCCTGCAGAGTCATGTGACATCAAGTGGCCCTTCGGAGTCAGTGCAAAACAGGGGCCACAATCTACCAATTTATCTCCCATTCTCAGAGGGAGGTCGGGAGAAAACTAACGCAAAACTCTTTATAAGATAGCACCTTTTTTTTTTAATGGAAACCAGTTCTGTTTTTTAAATGCATGTAAAACAAAAATCAATAGCCTCCTTAAAAGTAGATTGTACAAATTTGTTGTAGCTATTTTGATTCCAGAGGTCTTCTTTCGTTTGCTAACTTCCAAAATTTGGATTCTGTCCTGAGTGATTACAGCTGCCAAAACACCTGACTTCCGAATAAGATCACTAATGTTATCATTTCTAAAAAGAAAACCAAAGTTGACACTTTTGTATGTTGGTAGGCAAAGGTGAAGGCCACTTCTATGCTCAAGTGTTTCACATTTTTAAATTACAACAGGCCTCTGTGAGCAAAATCTGCCCTGGCAACTCAGGGTGGGCTTACTTATTGTTAAATTAATGGCTTTAAGTTATTCTATGCACCACTGGCATACCACATGACGCAAGGCAGGCGTTGTGAATACAGGCATCCTTGGTCCGAAACAGGCTTTATGGGTTTCCAGCTCTGGTTCGTCGACCCACACCTTGGCTCCTACCTTGTAAACAGGCGCTCACTTACCATGCTCACACCCCTCTTACAATGAAAGGCGATCAGCGAGGTGTAGTTGAAATGCTTGTTCACCAGGCACGGAGTACTACTTTCAAAGTTCAAGTAAACCTCGTTAGCCATCGGATTGAGTATCGGAGGTCCTGTGACTCGGCCAATATCCTAAACGAAGAAAGAAGCAATGTTTCAGAAAAGTAATTTTTTACTCAAGTTAGTGGAGTAACGGCTAGCAGAGAACTGCAAAAATTACATGCCATCTGTTTCAAAGACGAGTAGCACCTAAAGACGCTGGGTTAACAGCAGCTTCACCTGACAAGTCCTGACAATGAGGCGCCACAAAGAAACCTAGTTTGCCAGTGGTTAGCAGTTTCAGTCCTACATTAATAACAATGGTTCTACTTCTACTCAGGGTCAATTTCTGACGATTCCAGGCAACAGGCATTTCTCTCCCCAGTTACACCAGGGCGGCTGCACGGTCTCTGGCTCTGGCTGGTGAGAAGCAGGAGCCCACGTGGCTGCCCCGACAATGCCCCGTCTCCTGCCCAGCACTGCGCTGGGACAGCTGCTTCCTCGGTGGTGCCCACAGCGTGGCCTCAGAGGGCACTGAGCACACGCGTACTCACTCCCCGCCATCTTCCGCAGCTTCGCACAGCCCCTGGCACACACTGGCTGCTCAGCAAGTGTTTTCGAGCAAATAAACATGCAAGTGAAAGGAAAGTGACCGGCCAGGAACGGTGTGTACGTACATGTGTGTGATGAGTATGCGTGTGTGTGAGATGAGTGTGTTATGAGTGCATGTGATGAGTGTGATTGTGTGTGATGAGTGTGCGAGATGAGTTTGTGATGAGTGTGAGATGAGGGTGTGATGAATGCATGTGACGAGTGAGATGTGTGATGAGCGCATGTGATGAGTGCGTGTGTGATGAGTGTGCGTGGATGAGTATGTGGTGTGAGATGCATGTGTGATGAGTGTGCGTGTGAGATGAGTTTGTGATGAGTGATGAGTGTCTGATGTGTGACAAGTGTGATGAGTGTGTGATGAATGCATGCGACGAGTGTGAGATGTGTGTGATGAGTGTGCATGATGTGCGCGTGTGATGTGTGTGTGAGATGACTGAGATGAGTGTGACTGTGTGTGACGAGCGTGCGTGTGATGATCATGTGAGTGTGATGAGTGTGGGTGACGAGTGTGTGTGATGAGTGCGTGTGATGAGTGTGTGTATGTGAATGAAGCCACAATGTGCTTTGTTCACCACTGTGGGGCATGTTAGGTCCACAATGACACAACACCCTCTCTAATTAGTTCTCTAATTAGAGAACTTCCTGCATTTTTTTAAATCTGAGAAAGGTAGCCAGATGGGAAAAGCAGACTGGATCTGTCAGCAAGTGGTTCACACCAAGGCTCCCCCCTGCACCACTAGAAAGGCTGACACCACAGCACTTCCTGCCAACATCTGGTTGCTCCAGGCCCTGCACCTGTCACGTAGCTACGCCTCTGTCAAGTTCACATCATGGCCAACTTCCCCAGCCCTCCCAACGTCTCTCCCCACCAACGCCACAGACAACATCCATTTTTTAAAAGGACGTCCAGATACCTTATGACAGGGCTCACTGTGTAAAGAATGCAGACAAACACACCACTTTTGAGATGCATTTCAAATAAAACATACTAAGAATCTGACAAAACATGACTATAACTCATGGAGACAATGTTTAGAGTTCCAAATCTATACTGGAAGGCAGAATACTTAGTTATTAGCAAACCAGCTTATACCCTTAATTACAACTCATTTACCAAAGAACCTGCCTGCACTTCACAAGCGTTTCAATGACACAAGACCCGCGTGTCAGCCAAGAAACCAAGTTCCATCGACGTCCTTGAGCCTCCTGACTTGATACAAAACAGTGTGTCTACACGTGTGTGTCCACGTTTTCTCCCATAACTGCTGACAACCCTCATCCGCCGGCAGCTCGACGCACAATTCCTTACAGCCCGCCTCCCCTGGTGGACTCAGACTCACGTAGTCCTGGCTCATTTCCCCATTCTTTCTGCCTGAAAACTCTCCAGTGAAAGCCAGAAACACGGCACGAAGGAGATTGTTAAAAATCTTGCAGGATGGTCTCCGCCCTTGGTTCCCTACTCACTACAGGGGCGCCGTCGATGGGAACTTTGCACACAGCGGCGCCGGCGGGACAAGGCACCCCGTGCATGGGGTTCAGCGGCTGGCAGATGTTGATGTAGAAGTCAGGGCTGGTGTCAGAGGCGTCGTCCTCGCTCTCATCGTACGCTTCGTACCCCCCGGTGCGGTGGATGAGGGGGGACAAGTCGATGATGGAGCTGCCGTTCCTCACAGAACATTCCGTCTGTCAAGCAGGAAACATGCCTCGTTGGTGTCTGCAATACGTGTCCTGACCACCAAGTCACTCACGACAATATAAGCTGAACCAAAAAAGCACGAAGGGTGGACCAGTGTCCCCAAATGCTTGGTTACCTAACATCGGGCACTTTGAACCAGGTACGACTGGGGCCCCAGGAGTGGATGAGACAGGCTGGGGGCCCGAGGGAGTCGCAGGAGAAGTGGAGCAGGGCCCCTGGGTGGGCCGTGCCACACGTGCCCAGCCCGACTCACCACCTGCTCGCAGGCCAGGGGCGTGTGCCAGTATAAGAAGAGCGTGCACGTCTGCTTGTCCAGGGAGATGAGCACGGGCCTGTTAGTGGGCCCGGCCTCGGGCCTGCACACGAAGCTGATCACGCTCTTGTAGCTCAGGCCGGTCTTGGAAGGACAGGGGGAGCCGTCCTCGTACACCAGCTGCAAGACCTGGTCCACGTACTTCAGCCTCTTGCTCGCCTTGCCCACGCTGATCCTGGTCTGTCCGAAGCAGGCCCCTGTCCCAAACGCAGAAGGGAGAGTGGAAAACACACAATTATGGATTCAAACCACTTGCTTTCCGATGAGAATCTTCTGCAGAACCAGACTTTGAGACTCACAGCTAACCCTCTGGAGGGTCCCGTGTGGTTTTAGCTGGTAGACCCCTACCAGCCCACTGCTGCCCACGAAGGAAGGCATCTGACCTCTTCGCCAGAGGGACGCAGAGGCCGAGGCTGACCTCGGGGCCGGGAGGGCAGGCCGCACTCACCTACGCCAGGGGCACAGTTCTCGTTGTCCCCGCACACGCTGAGGTAGACCAGCCCCTTCTCACTGTAGGCGGCAGTGTACCCGGCCCTGCCGCTTAGAGAGCTCAGGTCAAACAGGTGTCCTGCTCGGGGGAAGGGATGGGGACACGGTGACCCATCACCGGCGCTCACACACAGCTCCCGCCAGCCGTCAGGCCTCCTGATCCCTCGTCACGTGCCACTGCCCCCCTTCACTGACGTAGCCCCCAAAACCTTCCTGACAGCTAGAAAGTACCCAGGAGACAGCGGCTCAGGGCGTCCTGCGCCTGGGCCACAGCGTCCACGGCGATTCCAGTGGGGTTGGGAGGGCCTGCCGGCCTCCCTCCCGCTGCCAGTCACCCACCCCCGAACCTTTCCGGGCCCAGAGCTGAGATCCTGTGGTTTCCTCGTTGCCCCACGTCAACTCTGAAAGGAACAGGAGGCTGACTCCAGCTCCGCCAGCCTAGAGCTTGTGACCAGCACCCCAGAAACAGGAGTTACGGGGAGCACGGCTTTCAGGGAGGTGCTCAGTCTCTTCTCCACTGAAGAACCACAAGTCAACAGGACCGGGCAGATCCAGCAGAAAAGGCCAGACGCGCACCCACAGGACAGGATGCTGCTGCCCGGGGTGCCTACCCCCCAGCCTCACACTGGGTCTCTCACCGCTTGCGCGCGCGCACACATGTGTGTGCACGTGCATGTGTGCCTGTGTGTGCACGTGTGCGTGTGTTGAGGGTGTGGGGATGGGTGGCCGGCAGGGTCCCTCACCCGTGGAGGGGTTGGTGACCTGGCAGTCGTCATGCACGTTGCTCTTCACAGGGCAGGCAGCGGCCGTAGGCCAGGAGAAGGTGTACTCGCAGTCCTCCACGGCGCTGAGGAACATGGGCCTGGAGTTCTAGAAACAAGCGAAGGGCACACAGCTGCTGCCAGGGTGCGCGCCTGACGCAGGGAACAGCGCCCACGGGTGCCAAGCAGGAGCTCCCCGGTGATGCACCACAAGCCCGTGACACACCCGTCTCGGTGTCTTCACGGGACGAGGGCAGACTCGGGAGAAGCAAAGGGTCAGGGTTTGCTCCTGAGATACCCCTGAGGGCTTGACACACACAGGGGGAGCCAGGGCCGGAAATCCACTCGGGGGACAGGGACGTTTTCCTACAGCTGAGGCTTTTAAGGTGGGGTCGGGGACAGGGTGGCGAAGGACGCTCAAAGGGCTACTGTGAGGCGCGAATGAGGAAATAAATGACAATGTCCTGAAAAACGGAACCGACATCCGTGACGATGGACAAACAGGAAGACCCTCAGGGAGAGCTAGTCATGACCTAACCCATCCCTCCACCACCTGGGCTAAGGCTCCCTGCCTCTCAGACGTGTCTCGTCCACACGGCGAGGGTAAAAGGGTAAGATTCGTGCAGCAGCGCCCTCCTTCCCAGACAAACCAGCCCCCGGCACCCGCGTGCAGAGCCCTCCACAGACCAAGCAGCTCTGCCGTGAGCCTCTCTCCTCAGATACACAGCTGAGCGAGTCTATGGGGGCCCAGGAGTCCCGACCCCAGCAGCGCAGGGGTCCAGGCTCAGCCTCTGCACAGCCTCCTGAGGGGGAAACCTCAGCTGCCACCCCGTCAAGGGGGCGGACCTCAGGCCCCCTCGCCACGGCCAGCCGCACGCAGCTGGACGGTGGTCCTCTGTCCTGACACCGAGGATGGGGTGCCCTGGGCCAGCCTGACCTCACTCCCGAATTTCACCAGACAGCACACAGGCTGCACCTTAATCTCCGCGGCAGAGATGCTCCCGCGGTGAAAAAACAGTCCAGAGAAACCATTGATTCAGCCCCCACCTGCTGCACTACACGTACCAACCCGTCAGGGCAGGAATCATGCAGAGATGAGACGAGACCCCAGTTACCAGGCACCAACCGCATGCCAGAAACGGTGCCCGGCGCTTCCCGCCTCCTCTCTCTAACCTCGTGGTGATTAGGCTGAGCTCGTTGGTAACAGATGCCCCGTTTAGGGAGGCTAAGTGACCGAGGTACACGGCCAGGAAGTGCAAGAGCGACCTTGGAACCGGGTCTGCCCGACCTTCTGCTTTACCCAAGTGCCTCCGTGAAGACCAGGGCAGGTTACCAAATATCAGTTCCCTCTCCGGCCTTCAGGGATCTGTCAAACTCCAAAGAGAACCACCGAATTCTGGAGCAAGAACTGCCAGGGTGGACACCCCGGGGCCACGGGCCCGAGGCCGCACCGCGCATGCCCTTTGTTAGGCTGGGTCACCCCGAGCTCTTCAGCTCACATCCCAGGAAGCGAGACATCAGTCTCGCTGGCCCTGGACTCGCACTGGGGCCGAGACAGCTGTGTCACTTACGACTTGGTTCTCGCTGCACGAGAAGCGGATGGTGGTTGACTTCTTCCGGATCCGGTCCGGACACAGGTCACCATCGACGTACCTCAGCAGAGTCATGCCCTCGCTGCCCTGAGGGCCATCCCTCACTCTGCCCAGGTTCACGGGCTTGGAGCCACCCAGCAGACACACGGCCGCCTCCGGAGGGCATGGCTCTGCAGCACAAGCAGAGACAATTAGGAGTGACCATCAGCCCCTGGCCAGTCTAGGACTTAACAAGGGACATAATGTCCGGCACGCGACAGAGTTGATTCTAACAATCACTGCAAAAATATCAGCGATTTCTTTCACTAAGTCAGATGCCAGTGACACCATGAGTTCTCACTCCGTGAGACGCTGTTTGACCACAGATGGGTTGGGGGTGAGCATGGGGTGTGGGGAGAATTCAAGGCAGAACAGCCTCATTTATTTCTGATCCCCAAACAAGATGAAGCTGAAACACCCAGATTACGCCCGTGGGACATTTTAAATGGCCTATATTCACGTGCTATCTTACTTTAAGAAGTCACCAAGAACTGTGCCAATTTCCCAGTCCCCGGAATGTCCGAGTCATCTGCCCTGGGTAAAGAACGAGTCCCACTTCCTGGATTAGTAAGAGCCTCGGTGTCACCAATCTAGCCCGCATACAAGGCAAGGGCAAGTGGGCCATGGCCTCAAACCACGCAGAGGAGAAAACTAACTTTCTGGGTTTAACAACAACAACAAAAAAAAGACAGGAACAGCACCCGCTCTGAGTTGAGCCAGACGAGAGGCTGCCTCGGTGAGGCTGCGTAAAACTCTAAGAAAACGGGACAAGTCTCGTCCCCAGGATCCCAGGGGGCCATGGATGGCACCAAGGTCTCCATGGGTTGCTGCTCCCAGCTGCACGGGCACAACTGAGTTCTAGCCTCATCACTGGCACCAAGGGTCTGGGTGCATCTTAACGAGACCCCACCCACTCTGCACTCAATGAATACAGAGGGCACATACCCAGAGCTCCATTTCCCACCCTCCTATCTCCTGCCCTGGCTAAGAATTACCTGCCACGGTGATTGTTTCTACCTACCCTCCAGCTCCCCACGTTCAAACAATGGTTATAATGCTCCCAACAGAGCCTTCAGCACTGATTTACCCTGGACCACGCCAGGGATGGGTCATCAAGACCCTCAGATAATTCCTCCTGCTGCTTCTTGGCAAAACCACTCATGTGTCAGAGAGCAATGCGCCATCGAAGAATCCGTTCTTACTTCCTCTTCACCCATAAATTCACTACAAGCCATGAGCACCTCCGCCAGAGACCTCACTCACCCGAGCCGGCCTGCGGAGCCAGCGACTTGCACACGTTGATGAGGTAGTGCTCAGTGGCTCCCGTCCTCGTGACGGCTTCCCAGTTGTCACTGTACCTCGACAGGGATGAGAGATCGAAGGTGTTCCCAGCCCCGTCTCTGAAGGAAAGAAAGCACCACGGTGAGGTTCGGCTGGATTCTAACAGAGTCTAGTGCTCCGTCTGCAAAGGATCAGTATAAAGGCAGAGTCTACTCCTGACACCCTGGGAATCAGACCCTACCAGGGACAGAACTCGACACTGGACTCCCCCAAATCCAGGCGGAATCAGCAACAACACAGCTTGAGTTCAGGAAATGTCAAGCCTTAGCTCAACAAAATTATGTATTAACCAAAAAAAGCCAAGAGTAAGCGCCTGTCCTGCTCAGGCCAGTGAGAAGACAAGGGTACACAGACAGCTAAGACACGCAGCGCCCAGGGCAGCCCGGGCAGGCCACCAGCTGTCCAAGCTGGAGGACACCAGCAGTCACTGAAATAAAACAGGCTGATGTTGACCTGCTCAAGTAAAGGTTTACTTACTACATGAACCCCAAGTAGGGACAGACACTGAGAGCCAGCCCTACGCCAGGTGCAGAGTTAATGGTAAGAAAGACAAACACTCCCTCTGCAGGGCGCCAGATCCAGGTGGAGACAGAGGACAGCCACAGATGCCACTTCACCAGGCGGTATCCTCAGCACATCAGAGGGGACTGAGAATCACCCATTCATTTAAAAACTACATGCCAACTGGGGCTATTATGTTGAAGGAAAGAGATAAAAATCGCCCATTTTATGAAGTCTGCAGAAGTCACAAGGTAATATTATAAAACGTACAGTATGTCAGATGGCAATTAGAGCAAAGAGGGAAAAAAAGGCAGGGAAGTGGGTATGACGTTTGGGAGGGGAAAGAGGAGGTGAGATTTTAGACAATGGCCAGAGAAGGCCTTCCTGAGGAGGCCACCTCTGAATCAACTCAGAAAGACGCGGAAGAGCCAGCCACGCGGGGACCCGGCGAAGCGTAGCACAGGCAGAGGCAGCAGTGGGAGCAAAGGGCCTGCGGTGCAGGGAGCCTGGCGCGCTCGCGGGAGAGCAAGGAGCCCCATGTGGCTGGAGCAGACCTGACGTGAGGAGTGACACAGCAGGGGCCGAGGGCGGCATCACGTGGAGCGCTCCAGCCAGGAGAGACGGGGGCTTCATCGCATGGAGGGGTCACAGCAACAGCCTGGCCGACGTGCAGTCTCACGGGGCCACTGTAATCACTGTGCGGGACTAGCCCAGCGTGGGTCAGGGGACCCGAGGGGCCACTGCAGTGATGCAGGGGCGAGATGAAGACGGCCTGAACCAGGGCAGGGAGGTGCTTCCGGAAGAGAGAACTCTAGGTATTTTGGAAGTTGATGGACCATAAATGGGATGAGAGCGAAAGGATGGAGCTGGCATTGATACCGGCCTATGTGGGAGACACAGGTATTTATTTGCAAAAGCAGGTCCTCAAGAACTTCATATAATGGACCATCTGATAGAGACTTATTGTAAATGGTTAAAGACCTAAAAGAAGAAACTTGAAAGTATAATAAAAGAAGGGGGGTAGAATGGAGGGAAGAAATGATGAATTAGAGTACCAACAGGGACTTCCCTGGTGGTCCAGTGGTTAAGAATCCACGTTCCAATGCAGGGGACGTGGGTTCGATCCCTGGTTGGGGAACTAAGATCCCACATGTCCTGTGGGGCAACTAAGCCTGCGCGCCGCAACTACTGAGCCCGAGCACCACAACTGGAGAGAAGCCCGCATGCCGCAACGAAGATCCCGCGTGCTGCAGCTAAGACCCGACACAGCCAAAATAAATTAAATTTTTTTTTTAATTAAAAAAAATAATAAACTGTTTCTAAAATAAGTTTTAAAACAGAAAGAGTACCAAACAGAACTCCTAGCATGAAAAGGACAGTCATGAAAATTAAAAAGGGAACAGTCAAAACAGCAAATTAAATCAGCTGATAAGAGAATCACTAAGTTGGAAATAGGTCTAAGGAAACAGAATACAGTCCAGAAACAGATAAATAAGATATTAAAAGACATGGTGAGGGCTTCCCTGGTGGCACAGTGGTTAAGAATCCGCCTGCCAATGAAGGGGACAGGGGTTCGAGCCCTGGTCCAGGAAGATCCCACATGCCACGGAGCAACTCAGCCCATGCACCACAACTACTGAGTCCACATGCCTAGAGCCCATGCTCCGCAACAAGAGAAGCCACTGCAATGAGAAGCCCATGCACCGCAACGAAGAGTAGCCCCCGCTCGCCACAACTAGAGAAAGCTCGCGTGCAGCAACAAAGACACAACACAGCCAAAAATAAATAAATGAAAAAAATAGTTTTTAATTAAAAAAAATAATAAATAAAAGACAAGGTGGATAGAATAGGAAAGCCTAAGATATGATTAATACAAGTCCCAGAAGAAAAGAGACGGAATAGGTTAGAGGCAACCTTCAAATATACAATCACTGCAAATATTCCTAAGTGAATAACAGACATTCATCTTTAGCTTAGAAGGCATCAACTTCCAAGCAACATAAATAACAAAGCCATACCTAACAAATCAGACTGAGACTGCAGAACAAACCAAGAGAAAATATACAGAAAAGGTAGGTTATCTACAAAGGAATGAAAACAGGACGGACGGGGGCAGATTCTGTAACAGCAATACTAAGCACCGGAAGATGGTAGATTACCTTCAAAGTGCTGACACACACACAAAAAGTATTCACCTGGAATTCTGTACCAAGCTAGTGACCATAAAACTAAGCCTTTTCAAGTAAAGACCAATATTTAACTCGACAGAGTCTCTGTTCGAACCACCAAGCAGTGTGACTCACAGTGCGATGTGTACCCAGGACCAGTCAGCAACCGTGGAAGGAGCCAGCGCCACAGGATGAACCAGTAATGGACACTGGTTCCTTCGCTGTCCCTAGTGCAAGGTGACACAGCTCTTCACCCCATCAGAGACCAGAAGCAAACAGTTTGCAAACCAGCACTATGCATAGCATTATACTAAACAGAGTACTTAAAGAAAGAGAATTAAGTCAAAAGCAAGGGGTAAAATGCAAAGAGGAAGAGTAAGCCAAAGAAGTAGAGACATTTCTTTTCCTCTTCAAAAGAAGAACTTTATATAGTCAAGCAACCAATGAATATTTCTTAAAATCACAATAATGACTTATTCAAGAGGTAAGAAAACAAGTCAGAACAAAAGCACTCGACCACAATACCATGGAGGTGGGGAGAGAGTGTTGGTGCCACAACATTCTACGTTATTTTATTGTTGGAGAGATGGGTATAGTTACTAACTTTAGCCTTCCATTAAATCAAAAATACATGTTTAAGGCAATCATTAAAAGAAAATGAATTATAATTCAGGGAATGCATGATGAGATTTTTTAAAAAGAAACAAAAAATTATAATTAGTATCCTCAGAGATGATTAGAAGGACTTATTTGAAATTCAAAATAAATATCTCCAAAGGATAGCTGATTTTCTAAAGTTCAGAAAATATTCCAGAATGGAGTAAAAACACGAAAACAGAATATGAGCAATTAACTTTTCCACCAAACATACACAATTCTTGTAGGAAATGGGACAATGCCTTCAAAACTGAGGGGAAATTAATTTGAATCTGTAATCCTACTACAGCCAGTCAGATTTAAGAGCAAGTTATTGGCATTTTCAGACAATGCATGGGTTCTCTCCCATCCAACCTCTCTAAAGTATAGGAGGATGCACTCTAACAAAACAAAAAAGGAAGCCAAAACAAAGGACATGAAATCCAAGAAGCAGTGGATCCAAGCCAGGAGTGATCCCAAAATGAGCTCTGATCAAGTAGCAGAAAACACACGGCCCAAATCCGAACTGAGACGTTCCTGAAGGAGAACGGTGATTATTCATAGACACAGCATCGTGAAGAGCCCTGACAGTCTGAGGTACAATGGGAAGGCATATTATTCTGCCAACAATAAAAGAGAAAGACAACGTAAAATGCCAAGATTTAAAACCTATTCAAGGTAGCTATGTTCCAAATATTAAGCAAACTAAACATGGAATGATTTTTGGAGCAACTTATGAAATAGAACAAATGGGAATCTTCTGACCTAAACACTAAGCCTATCTTCCTTCAGTAAGAGGAAGCTAAGAGACACAAGATTATGTCATTTCTCTGCAGATCCAATCAGACCATGTGATTTTGCAGCAAATGATGTTGATGCAATACTGTAAACGCCGCTTATTAGTTTTTAATTCTTTAGAACCACCCTCTGAATAAAGTAGGTAAGACCATTAGAGTTCCCCGGCAGGATACACATGTTCTAAACCTTGGCAATGCACCAGCGACAGCTTGCTGGCATTGAAGCAGTGGGGAGGATCAGCAGAGGGAGAGGCCATCTGAGGCCCTCATCGTACGTAGTGGGAAGTCAAGAGATGTCGAAAGGTGATGAAACAAGAAACAGAGCTTAGAGTAGATCATCCCATATTCTAAAGGCGGCCAGAAGAGGAAATAAAAATGGAACTAATGAAAGTGGGGCAGGGGAGAGGGGAGAGGAGACCAGAAGTACATTTCTGGTGTCTGAAGACAGAGTCAACCGATACCATCTGAGGTTGACAAGCACGGGTATATTGATCATTCAGAGTCATGCAAGGCTCCAGACAGAACTACAAGACATGGTAAAAAGTGGGATGAGGCTGAGGTGGGGGAAGCTTACTTCATCTGACACAGTTTTCTACACTTAGGAATTCATAAAATATACACACGTAAGCTTTCATTTTAACTGATTCTTCAGTTAAGGATAAAAACTGGAAGGAAACAGGGAAATGATTAATTTTTCCCCAGGATGGAATGCTGTAACTCAGTGATTCTTTTCAGGCTGGGTCCTCATGAAACAGAAATGTCAGCATGTCCCTTAAATATCCAGAAATGTGTAGACCCGTGAAACCAAAATCTCCAGGGATGGAACCCAAGATGTGTATTTTGTAACAGTTCTGAGGGTGACGCTGATGAAATTCACACACATTGAAGACCTCCACCGTATCTCAGGAGCTGCCAACCACCTCATTTCAGGAGCCTACTTGAGCCACAGGTAACAGAACAAAGGAACCGGTGATGGCAGCTGAGAACCTGCAGGGTGGGTGTCACCCCCTGGCGCTCTCTCCAACCCCTCCCCCCCACCATGCAGCTCCACCATCTCCCTCTCCACATCTTTTTCACCAGACACAGGCAGCATCCAGGGCGGAGCAGAGGCCAGGGGACACCCCGGTCACTCCAATCCACTCACACCCATGAATCATACAAGGTTTCCTGTTTCAACTCCAGTCACTTCCCTGTACCTTAACACAAGGTAATCAAAGAATTATGAAAGTCGTGAAGGATTTAGCAGTTACCCTAATTCAACTCCTCAGTTTAACATGCAGGAACTAAGGCTTAGAAAAATCACCTGACTAATCTAATCCTGTCCCCCGCCCAGCCACTAACTTTTTTTTTTTTAATGTTTATTTATTTATTTGGTTGTGCCGGGTCTTAGTTGCTGCATGTGGGCTCCTTAGTTGTGGCATGTGAACTCTTAGTCACAGCATGCATGTGGGATATAGTTCCCCGGCCAGGGATCGAACCCGGGCCCCCTGCGCCACCAGGGAAGTCCCCCGGCCACTAACTGTTAAAGCAAAATATTATCAAGTACACCTGACTGCCCCAGGGTCAACACCCGCATCGACTTACTTGAATGAGCACTCGGTCAGGTCGAAGGGTGGGCAGGCATACTGCGTGTGCCACTCGAACAAGTAGGAACAGTCAGAAGTCTCCTGGAGAAACACCGGCTGCGGAAGTGGAGAGACGCGTCCGTGAAATGGGACATGTCAGATAGTCGGTGCTTTAAGGATGCAAATAGTAAGGGATGGGCCTGCTCGTTACACTCTACACAGACTGATCAAGGTGTGAACACAGTTTCTGTAAATAACGTACTTAAACTAAGCTAACCAGGAAGTTTTATGAGACTTAAGAGCAGATTCACTTTGTAAAGACAAAGGCAAAGGGGTGAGGGCAAAGCGGCCCCCTGTTGCGTTGAGCACACTCACCGCCTGGGTGCTGCGGTCACAGTAGAAGATGATGGTCGTGGAGCGCTGGTACACCTTATGGCAGGTGTCCCCACCGGTGTAGTTCATCTTCAACACCCCATTCTCATAGGTCAGCTTCTGGGTAAGGAGACCTGCTCAAGAAGCAGCCAGTTCAACAAGGATCAGTTCAGGAAGCCCCAGGCTGGTCAACACAGACATGGTGATTCACACACGCTGAACAAACACAAGACCAAGTGTGCCTGGCCTACCGGCACTGGACCACCGGCTCCGTCACATGACACCGTAGAGACCAGAATCAGTCCTCCTCTCGCCCAAGGCTGCGACCTTATAGACTAACCACGGGATCAATGACGTACAGAGACCCCTGGCCTGACGAGCTCAGAGGATGTCACTTCCTCTTCATAGCCCCTCAGGGAGGCCCATGTACTCACCCCATCACCTACTTCAACTTCTTTCTTAAAGATTCTTAAACTTATCATCATTTGCCCAGCTGCTGAGACAGCGTAAGGACCAACAGCCTGTCTTATACATTTTACAGCCCAACCCTACATGAAATGTGTCCCCTTTGTCTCAGTTCTAGAAAGTACTACCTCAGAACACCCATTAATAGTCCAGTGGGTCCCAAAGTTGGAATAAAAAGAAGACATATGATCTCAGAATTGGTAACTGGTACTGCTAAATAAAAATGAAATAAACACTAACAACACTTATCAGTACATGTCACGGTGACAAAAATCAAGTGAAATCAGAAACATCATTGGACGCGCGGGGGCGGGGGGGAGGGCGGAGTCACGATAGCAGGGTGGGAAGACACAGAGTTCGCATGTCCCCACAACTAAGGCACCTGCTGGACGCTGGTGGGGGACCCTAACACCTAAGGAGATGGGAAGAACCCCCAAGCAAACTGGTAGGATGTGGGGGGGCTACGGGGATTGGAGAAGTGGAGACCTGACAGGACCAGTGCCCCTGAGGGGTGGCTGAGGTGGGGAGGGGCTCCGATCAGCGGGGAGCAGGCCCAGCGTTTCCCCTGCCCAATCGGCCGGGGAAGTCTGCCCAGCTCCCAGACCGGGTCCTACACCCTCAGAGGTCCCCTCCAGGCCGGATTGATCCTAGGGACATAGGAGGGAGGCCAGGAGAGAACAGAAGAGGCAGGAGGGAGGTGGCTCTCCAGGACCAGAGGAGCCGGAAAGGAGCAAGGGCGTTTGCCCTGCCCACTCGAACCCAGGAAGGCTGCTGGGCTCCCAGGTGGGGTCCCCCGCCCTATGAGACCAGGAGCGGGAGGCACGCCTGGGCCCCTTTTGCTCCCTGAGCCTGAGCCGCACCCCCTACACCCCCCAGGGCCTTTTCCAGCCCTGTGGGTACCGAGCATAGGCCCCACCCACCACCCAAACCTCACCCCTGCTAAGGCCCCGCCCTTCACAGCCAAGGCCTTTTCCACCTTTTTTTTCTCCTCCTCTTTTTTTTTTTTTTACTATTGTGGTTCCTTTTTACCTTCCAGTTGTTTCATCTATATTTTTATTTTTATTTTTTTTCTAACATATCTGTTAGTTTCCTAGTCTAACTGTATTTTTTACTTTGTTATTGTTCTTTTTTTTTTTGCCACCCCTCACAGCTTGCAAGATCTTGGTTCACAAGCCGGAGGTCAGGCCAAAGCTCCGGCGGTGGGAGCTCTGAGTCTCAACCACTGGACTAACAAAGAACTTCAGACCCCAGGGAATATTCATCGGAGTGAGGTCTCCCAGAGGTCCTCATCTCAGCACCAAGACCCAGCGCTACCCGACAGCCTACAAACTCCAGTGTTGGAAGCCTCAAGCCAAACAACCAGTAAGACAGGAACACAATTCCACTCGTTTAAAAAAAAGAAAAAAAAAAAAAAATGAGACAGCAAAAAAGTATGTCACAGATGAAGGAGCAAGGTAAAAACCTACAGCATCAAATAAATGCGGAGGAAATAGGCAATCTACCTGAAAAAGAATTTAGAGTAATGACAGTAAAGATGATCCAGAATCTCGGAAATAGAATGGAGGCACGGATTGAGAAAATACAAGAAATGTTTAAGAAAGATCTAGAAGAACTAAAGAACAAACAGAGATGAAGAACACAATAAATGAAATGAAAAATACACTAGAAGGAATCAATAACAGAATAACTGAGGCAGAAGAACAGATAAGTGAGCTGGAAGACAAAGTGGTGGAAATAACTGCTGAGGAGGAGAATAAAGAAAAAAGAATGAAAACAATTGAAGACAATCTCAGAGACCTCTGGGACAACACTAAAAGCAACAACATTAGAATTATAGGGGTCCCAGAAGAAGAAGAGAAAAAGAAAGACTCTGAGAAAGTATCTGAAGAGATTATAGTGGAAAACTTCACAAACATGGGAAAGGAAATAGTCACCCAAGTCCAGGAAGCACACAGAGTCCCACACAGGATAAACCCTAGGAGAAACACACTAAAACACATATTAATAAAACTAACAAAAATTAAATTCAAAGAAAGAATATTAAAAGCAGCAAGGGAAAAACAAAAAATAACATACAAAGGAATCCCCATAAGGTTATCAGCTGATTTTTCAGCAGAAACTCTGCAGGGCAGAAGGGAGTGGCAGGATATACTTAAAGCGATAAAAGGGAAGAACCTACAACCAAGATTACTCTACCAAGCAAGGATTTCATTCAGATTCGATGGAGAAATCAAAAGCTTTTCAGACAAGCAAAAGCTAAGAGAATCCAGCACCACCAAATTAGCTTTACAACAAATGCGAAAGAAACTTCTCTAGGCAGGAAACACAAGAAAAAGACCCACAAAAACAAACCCAAAACAATTAAGAAAATGGTAATAGGAACATACATATCGATAATAACCTTGAATGTAAATGGACTAAATGTCCCAACCAAAAGACATAGACTGGCTGAATGGATACAAAAACAAGACCCATATATATGCTGTCTACAAGAGACCCACTTCAGACCTAGGGACACATACAGACTAGAAGTGAAGGGATGGAAAAAGATATTCCATGCAAATGGAAATCAAAAGAAAGCTGGAGTAGCAATACGCATATCAGATAAAATAGACTTTAAGACTATTACAAGAGATAAGGAAGGGCACTACATAATGATCAAGGGATCAATCCAAGAAGAGGATAATAACAATTATAAATGTTTATGCACCCAACATAGGAGCGCCTCAACACATAAGGCAAATGCTAACAACCATGAAAGGAGAAATCAAAAGTAACAAAATAATAGCAGGGGACTTTAACACCCCACTTACACCAATGGACAGATCATCCAAACAGAAAATAAATAAGGAAACACAAGCTTTAAGTGACATAACAGACCAGATAGATTTAATTGATATTTATAGACCTTTCCACCCAAAAGTGGTAGAATACACTTTCTTCTCAAGTGCACACAGAACATTCTCTAGGATAGATCACACCTTGGGTCACATATCAAGCTTCAGAAAATTTAAGAAAATTGAAATTGTATCAAGTATCTTTTCTGACCACAATGCTATGAGATTGGAAATCAATTACAGGAAAAAAGTTGTAAAAACCACAAATACATGGAGGCTGAACAGTGTGCTACTAAATAACCAACAGATCACTGAAGAAATCAAAGAAGAAATTAAAAAATACACAGAAACAATTGACAACAAAAACACAGTGACCCTATGGGATGCAGCAAAAGCAGTTCTAAGAGGGAAGTTTATAGCAATTCAATCTCACCTCAAGAAACAAGAAATATCTCAAATAAACAATCTAACCCTACACCTAAAGCAACTAGAGAAAGAACAAAGAAAACCCAAAGTCAGTAAAGGAAAGAAATCACAAAGATCAGAGCATAAATAAATGAAATAGAAACAAAGAAAACAGCAAAGATCAATAAAACTAAAAGCTGGTTCTTTAAGAAGATAAACAAAATTGATAAACCCTTAGCCAGACTCATCAAGAAAAAAAGGGAGAGGACGTAAATCAATAAAATTAGAAATGAAAAAGGAGAAGTCACAACTGACACTGCAGAAATGCAAAGGATTATAAGAGGCTACTACAAACAACTATATGCCAATAAAATGGACAACTATGAAGAAATGGACAAATTCTTGGAAAGGTACAATTTTCCAAGACTGAACCAGGAAGAATTAGAAAATATAAACAGACCCATCACAAGAAATGAAATTGAAACTGCAATTAAAAATCTTCCAACAAACAAAAGTCCAGGACCAGATGGCTTCACAGGCGAATTCTATCAAACATTTAGAGAAGAGCTAACACCCATTCTTCCCAAACTCTTCCAAAAAATTGCAGAGGAAGGAACACTCTCAAATTCATTCTATGAAGCCACCATCGCTCTGATACCAAAACCAGAAAAAGATATCACAAAAAAAAGAAAATTATAGAACAATATCACTGATGAACATAGATGCAAAAATCCTGAACAAAATACTTGCAAACAGAGCCCAACAACATATTAAAAGGATCATACACCATGATCAAGTGGGATTTATCCCAGGGATGCAAGGATTCCTCAATATATGCAAATCAATCAATGTGATACACCGTATTAACTAAGGAATAAAAACCATATGATCTCAATAGACGCAGGAAGAACTTTTGACAAAATTCAACACCCATTTATGATTAAAAACTCTCCACAAAATGGGCATAGAGGGAAACTACCTCAACATAATAAAGGCCATATATGACAAACCCACAGCAAACATCACTGTCAATGGTGAAAAACAAAGCATTTCCACTGAGATCAGGAACAAAACAAGGATGTCCACTCTTGGCACTCTTATTCAACATAGTTTTGGAAGTCCTAGCCATGGCAATTAGAGAAGAAAAAGAAATAAAAGGAATACAAATTGGAAAAGAAGAAGTAAAACTGTCACTGTTTGCAGACGACATGATACTATATATAGAAAATCCTAAAGATGCCACCAGAAAACTACTAGAATTAATCAATGAATTTGGTAAGGTTGCAAGATACAAAATTAACGCACAGAAATCTCTTGCATTCCTACACGCTAACAACGAAAAATCAGAAAGAGAAATTAAGGAAACAATCCCATTTACCATCGCAACAAAAAGAATGAAATACCTAGGAATAAACCTACCTAAGGAGGCGAAAGACTTGTACTCAGAAAACTGTAAAACACTGATGAAAGAAATCAAAGATGACATAAACAAATGGAGAAATATACTATGTTCTTGGATTAGAAGAATCAATATTGTGAAAATGACTATACTCCCCAAAGCAATCTACAGATTCAATGCAATCCCTATCAAAATACCAATGGCATTCTTCACAGAATTAGAACAAAAAATTTTACAATTTATATGGAAACACAGAAGACCCCAAATAGCCAAAGCAATCTTGAGAAAGAAAAACAGAGCTGGAGGAATCAGGCGCCCTGACTTCAAACTATACTACAAAGCTACAGTAATCAAGACAGTATGGTACTGGCACAAAACCATAAATATAGATCAGTGGTACAGGATAGAAACACCAGAGATAAACCCATGCAATATGGTCACCTAATTTACAAAAAAGGAGGCAAGAACATACAATGGAGGAAAGACAGCCTCTTCAATAAGTGGTGCTGGGAAAACTGGACCGCTACATGTGAAAGAATGAAATTAGAACACTCCCTAACACCATACACAAAAATAAACTCCAAACAGATTAAAGACTTAAATGTAAGACTATAAAACTCTTAGAGGAAAACACAGGAAGAATACTCTTTGACATAAACCACAGCAAGATCTTTTTTGACCCACCTCCTAGAGTAATGGAAATAAAAACAGAAATAAACAATGGGACCTAATGAAATTTAAAAGCTTTTGCACAGCAAAGGAAACCATAAACAAGACCAAAAGACAACCCTCAGAATGGGAGAAAATATTTGCAAATGAAACAACAAGTCAAAGGATTAATCTCCAAAACATACAAACAGCTCATGGAGCTCAATGTCAAAAAACCCCAAACAATTCAATTAAAAAATGGGTGGAAGACCTAAATAGACATTTCACCAAAGAAGACATAAAGATGGCCAAGAGGCACAAGAAAAGATGTTCAACATCACTAATTATTAAAGAAATGCAAATCAAAACTACAATGAGGTATCACCTCACATTGGTCAGAATGGCCATTATCAAAAATCTAGAAACAATAAATGCTGGAAAGGGTGTGGTGAAAAAGGAACCCTGCTGCACCGCTGGTGAGAATGTAAACTGATACAACCACTATGGAGAATAGTATAGAGGTTTCTTAAAAAACTAAAAACAGAACTACCATATGATCCAGCAATTCCACTATTGGGCATATACCCTGAGAAAACCATAATTCAAAAACAGTCAAGTACCACAATGTTCACTGCAGCACTGTTTACAATAGCCAGGACATGGAAGCAACCTAAGTGTCCATCAACAGATGAATGGATAAAGAAGATGGGGCACATATATACAAAGGAATATTAGTCAGCCATAAAAAAACGAAATTGAGTTATTTGTAGCGAGGTGGATGGACCTAGAGTCTGTCATACAGAGTGAAGTAAGTCAGAAAGAGAAAAACAAATAGCATATGCTACCACATATATATGGAATCTTAAAAAAAAAATGGCATTGATGAACCTAGTGGCAGGACAGGAATAAAGACGTAGACATAGGGAAATGACTTGAGGACATGGGGTGGTGGGGGAGGGAGAAGCTGGGGCAACGTGAGAGTAGCATCGACATGTATACACTATCGAACGTAAAATAGTTGGCTGTGGGAAGCAGCAGCGTAGCACAGGGAGATCAGCTTTGCGATAACCTGGAGACATGGCATAGGGAGGGTGGGAGGGAGGCTCAAGAGGGAGGGGATATGGGGACATATGTATGCATACGCTGATTCACTTTGTTGTACAACAGAAACTAACACAGTATTGTGATACAATTATACTCCAACAAAGATTTTTTAAAAATCACTCACACACTGTTTTACAGGAACACAGCAGACATTCCTCCTACTCAGGAAAGTTATAATCTTTAGATCTTAAATCGTAAGATATAATCATAACATCTTAAATGTGGAATTCCATTCTTTTGCAAAAAGAGAAGAAACAACCATGGTACCTGCCACTCTCTGAAATCCGTGGGGTCCCCGCTTTGCCTGACAGGATGAGATGACTTTGGACTTGTCATCGGTCGAGCAGACACCTGAAGACAGCTTTCCACAGACCCGGAAGTAATAGGTGTATTCGCCAGCGCTCACAACGGTGTCATTTAGGCCAAGAGGCTTCAGGTCATACATGTTGCCATGCCTTGGGTCTCTCACCTCACAGTTGTCCCCTTCAAGAACACGAGAAGGGAAGGGCAATTACACACACTTACACCTTGAGGCAAAAGTTCTGCACTTTTAATCAGCTAAGTACTGTCTTCAAAGAGGCATTAAACATCACTTCCACGTTCTCTCCTTTTGTCTGTATACATAAGACAAACTGCCTGGCAAACAGCTTTCTCGAAAAGCTTAGGTCACAGGATGAAGATCCACTTAAGCAAAACCAAACCCCACATTCATATTCTCAAGCGTGAGATGCTGAGAGTCCATCAGTCTGGGTTGGTGAGGAAAACGTAGCTAGCAAAGTGAGCAATGGAGTGGAGTAAAAAAAAATCAAGGATAAGCAGCTGTCCGCCCACTAATGGACATTTCATGATCACACACGGGGTTTCCCATCTAAGATGCTGTTAGAACAGCCCCTACTTCACACATTCACCAGCATCAGTGAGCAGGGCCGGGTCTTACCTTCCACGCGGACGACGGGACAGGCTTCCACGGTTCTCCAGACAAACACATACTCACAGTCGTCCAGGAGCTGAAAGGTCGGGGATCCCTACAACAGAAACCAACAGCTCGCTGTGTTCTCATTTATTTAAAAAATGAGTCAAGTGGTAGCTAGAACTAATACCCAGCTTTTAACCTCCACGAGAAAAGTACATGGCACTTATGAAACACATCAGATCTGGGGGGAAACAGCACATTCTAGTCAAACTCCATGGCAAGTTCTACATCAGACAGAAGATCTGGAAACTGGAGGGGCGTGAGAATGAGGCACGACAGACACGCACCGTGGTGTGGGCGCACTCGAGCGTTATCCTGGTGGAGAAGCGCTGGTTCCCGCACTTGTCGCCGTTGACGTAGACAATGCTCAGGGACCCGTTGGCGGCAACTTGAGGACTGACCTGCACGACGCCCAAGTTCCAGCTGTTGTCTTCCGACACTAGGCAGGACCCCACTGCGCTGCCTGGAAGGGCCAGGAAAGCCGATGAACTTGGGGGTGGGGGGAAAGGCAGGACGAACTTGAGTCCAATGCTCGGAACTCACCGTAGCAGCCGGGAATGTACGGGAGAGGATTGCAGACACTCAAGTAGAAGGTTCTCCTTTTTCCATCAGCCGAGGTGTCAACTGCAGTCCAAGGCTTCCTGGCTTTGCTTAGGCCACTCAGATCATACTCGTTCCCAGCGAGGTCTGAAACACATGAAAACGCTGGAAATCCCTGCCTTCCTGGCAGCTTTGGGCACCGCCTTTCAACCCCAAAGACCAAGGATACACGAACTTAACATTCATAACAGGGACTCCCCTGGTGGTGCAGTGGTTAAGACTCTGGCGCTCCCAATGCAGGGGGCCCTGGTTCGATCCCTGGTCAGGGAACTAGATCCCACATGCATGCCATAACTAAGGAGCCCGCCTGGCACAACTAGGAGCCAGCACAGCCAAATAAATAAATAAATAAATAAATATTTTTTAAAAAATAAAAACATTCGTAACAGAGAAATGACGAGATCCATAGGAAGCCGAGAGGCTTCTCCTACAGAAACATACACCTGCCCTGACCCTCAAAACCTCCATTACAACAGGTGTGGAGGTGAGGCTGGGGGCCACCACAGAGAATGAGGGCTGCTGGAGACCTGGCTCAGCACCCAGGTGCACCTTACGGAGCTTTATCCTCTCGTTCTTTTCTTCTCTTACACTGTAAGAAGCTCTGACCGTGTACTTGATTTTTTTCCCCTAGTTTTCTTCTCCGTTCTTAACCAGCTTCTGATCCCAAACTATAGCTCAAAACCATTAATTATGTATTGAGATTCTCTTCAAGAGAAGCTTTACAATTCTAGTATCATTCAAAGAAAATATGTAACACATATATCATGCTGCCTGTAAAGTAAAACATACAGTACACAGAGACACACGTGCGCACACACACAGACACACACGCAGGCAAAGACACACGCTTTTGACCGGCCTCTTAATTCCTGGTCCCCCGGCCTCACCCGTGACTTGGCAATCCACTGGAGAAGGTACACAGGCCAATGCAGTTTCAAACTCAAAGAAAGTGTCCCGGATCCCCAGGTCAGAGTCAATGTCTTGATGCAGGAATCTGGGGGTCCCTGGGTAAACGTCGTCATTGCAGGTGAAGCGGATGATGAAAGCATCAGCCCTCCCTGGGAACAAGAAGACCAGACTGTAGGAAACCACAGCGATCACAGTGCAGCCGTACACGCGTGTGGCACCAGCACAGTTTGCCCGGGAACGAGCCTCCAAGCCACCCTCTAAGACAATCACGGCGAAGCGCCAGGTCTGGTTCAGGAGCCCAATCTGAAGTACAAAGTGGCCATGTTCACTGTGATAGCGACCCATGTAAACCGTGAACCTGGTGTCTTGGCATTCTTCTATTCCAGGAAGTGTGCAAATGCTATATCCGTTTATCCATCCGAAAATTAGAAAAATGTCACTCTCCTTTATGGGCTTATTCGACAATATTTACTAAGTTCCTACTACACACAGGAGTGAAAGAAACAAGAAAACCCGCCCTACTGGGAGCTGACACACCAGTCCAACGCCCAAGTAGTAAGCAAATTAAAGGCAACCCCTCACAGACCAGTTGGAAACAAAGGAAAACGCAGCAGGGACGGGGCCTAAGAAACCCCAAGGGTGGTGGGGAAGAGGCACGGCAGTTTCCAACGCAGTGGCCGGGCTCCCTGAGAAGGTGCCATCTGAGCCCACCCCAAAGAAGTGAAGAGAAGAAATGAACTGCCTGGCAGTCTTGAGGGGAGAGCACTGCGGACAGAGGGAACGGCAAGGGCGAAGGCTCAGGTGGGGAGGACTGGTGAGAGCGGGCCTCCACAGCTCCAGAAGCAGGAGGTCAGCAGGAGTGAGCTAGCACAGGGGCGGGTGGCCCCGTCAGAGGAGCAGCCAGCCTCCCTCGGCCACTGCACAGGGGCGGGTGACCCCGTCAGAGGAGCAGCCAGCCTCCCTCGGCCACTGCACAGGGGCGGGTGACCCCGTCAGAGGAGCAGCCAGCCTCCCTCGGCCACTGCACAGGGCTGGCTGCTCCTCTGGACGCACGTGGAGCCCTGGGGGGTCTGAGCGGGGAGAGACGTCGCCCAACACTTACAACGTCGCTCCGACTGCCCAGACACAGGCCACTGGGGTGGGGTGGGGAGGACGCAAAGCAGGACGGGCAACGCGGAGGCTCCCGCAGGGAGGGGACCACGGGTGGGTGGTGAGCGCCGGAGGCTGCACTAGGGGAAGAACCCTAGGGTCAGCAACACGTTAACCCTCACAGGGGACCAGAAATGCCCGGCTAATACAGGAGGAAACTGAGGCAAAAAAGAGGGTAAGGAGCACGTCCGGGGCAGCACGGCTCTAAGGGCTGGTTATCCACGTGCTGCGCCCCTGGGGTTGCCGGCGCCTGGATTCAAACCCAGCACAATAAATGTCAGCGGCTGTCAGCCACACGATTAGGGCCCCCCAAAAAGCTATATATAAATGCCTAATCTATTTCATTTTTAAACCGCGCTCTGGAACTGGAGAGCAGAAGAATGATAAACAAGAATGAAGCACGCTGCTTTCTGGATACTGGAGTGAGTGAGCACCTGACTGTTGTGACCAAGAGGTGAAGAACTTTCCATCTGTAAAGCGAAGGATTACCACTCCCCCGGCTCTACTAAGTTCTCCTCCAACCAGCTACAATTATCTCAGTCTGTGGTCCAAACGCTGCCCGACAAATGATACAGAACAAGATCAATTCCGTCTCTAGGGCAACCCTTCCAGGACCTGAGAGCAGCCGCCAGGCCCCATGTTTCCTGTCCCTGAAGTGAGGAGACCCCAGTTCCTGAAACCCCTTCCCAGGAATCCTGAACTCATCCCTCCGAGCCCTAGAGCTCCCTTCCCAGCGTGTTAACGGATCCGCCAGCTTGAGCGTGACGCACAAAAGGAGCCGATGACCGCAGGCTGTCACGGGTGCAGGAGGACGGGGTCATTCCCGCTCCCTTCTGGATACTAAGCCCCTCTGACATCGACTCAGACATCCCACATATTTTCCGCCCCACACATCACACGACTGCCCCCTCCTGAGTCCATCCCGGTGTGGTGCAAAGAGCACAGGTTTACAAGTCAGAAGGCGTGGGTTCCAACTTCAGCCCTGCTGCTCACTGGCTGTGGGTTTGACTGCACCTCTGTGGGCCTCCGATCCTCAACGCACAACAGAAACGTGTTAGCCCGCGGAGCCAGGATGAGGATCGAGAGACCTGGCTGCCAGCCCTGGCTCCGCCCAGCGCTGAGCCAGTGGCTCTGTCCAGGGCTCAGGGCCTTCCGGGGCCTTCGTCACCTGTGAAGCAAGAAGGTGGCTAAGCAGAGGGTGTGAGCGCAAATGAGGTGCACGGGGTTGGCGGAGAACCAACCCACTAAGCGCACACAGCACTCCACACGGGACCAGCACACACGGCGAGCATTCACGACGGTAGCTGTGACTCCACCACCACTGTCCTCCCGAGGCCCTCAGACTCGGCCTTGCACCTTATGACACCAAAAATGGCAACTTTCAGTTTACAGTCACAGCTGCAGGAAGGAGGAGAAATGTGAACCCACTGGAGATGCAAAACTGTATTTAAAGGTACAATAAAGACTGAGTAGAGGAATTGGCAAAAAGAAAGAAATTTAGGAAAAAACAAAGTTAACTGCTGTGATCTTCACCCACCGCTTCTTTAATACCTGAAAAACACAGCACAAAAGGCCGAGCGAACACACTCCTATCAGAGGAGACGCTGGAGGTGCTGGTGGAGGACGCCTGGGGGCGGGCGCAGCAGAACCTAGTGGCCAGGCCCCCTCCGGCCGCGGGCCGCTGGGAGAACACACCAGAGGCTGGGCACGTGGGGCTCAGAGGCGGGGAGGGTGGCCAGGACTCAGAGTCTACAGGCACTCCCGTCACATTCTGAAAGGTTTACAGTCACAGAACCCCCAGGACACCGGTTAGCTGCAAGCACAGGGACGTGAGCTCACCTCTGGGGTGGGAAGGAAGCCCCGTGTAGGTCAGAGTTATAAAGCCCTCGGTGGACAGCTGGAGGCTCTTCTCCAGTCCCACCAGCCTTCCTGGCTTCAGATTCTTCAGCTCTTCCGTCTGGGTCTCTGCCTCACAGCCGGATGCTGGCTTTCCATCCAAGGTGCCACAGACGGGCATCGCGCCGCACACGTTAAACTGCAGGCCAGACAGCGAGAACCACACACCAACTCAGGCCACGTGACTCACCGCGAACATAACCCCGAGCAACCCAAACCCTGCCCGGCCAAACAGCGTTGCCTGCTTGTTATCCAAACAACTGCATAATTTGTTCCTTATTAGGCAAATGACCAACTTTCCATGCCTGGGCAATCAAACCCTGAAACTAGCACATAAAGCCAAAAGCAAAGTCCAAACGGCAATGCCCATAAATTGCCTGTAAGGCTTTATTTATACAGCCCTGTATCTCTAAATGCATGAGACACATTGCATATAACAATGCAGCATGTATAAGAGAGAGACTATACGTAGCCAGAATTTTACAGTATTTTTGATTATATGAGGAAAAGCATATATGGTTGAAGTCACATTAATTAAAAGTAAATATAATGGGGGGGCCTCCCTGGTGGCGCAGTGGTTGAGAGTCCGCCTGCCGATGCAGGGGATATGGGTTCGTGCCCCGGTCTGGGAGGATCCCACATGCCGCGGAGCGGCTGGGCCCGTGAGCCATGGCCGCTGAGCCTGCGCGTCCGGAGCCTGTGCTCCGCAACGGGAGAGGCCACAACAGTGAGAGGCCCGCATACCGTAAAAAAAAAAAAAAAAAAAAAAAGTAAATATAATGGGACACCCCTGTATTTCTTAAAGCTGTTGATACCATTCGATTTAAATCCAGTGGTTGATATAATGAAGTAGGATACGCTCTTCGGTATGAGACACAGAAAGGAAAGACTTCTCTACAACTGGTATGCGTCCGTGGACGACATATAAAAAGTTAAGAACTACCTATACAAAGTATTTTTCCTTCAGACCAAAGTTTACTACTTAAGAAATGGCCACTTAAGACTACACCCAGGCAGGTGCTCTGCAGCCACGTGGGCTGCGTGGTCACAGAAGTACGTAGTATGTAGGGGCAGCTGAGCCCAGCAGGGCCAGGTGATGAGGGAACAGTGCCAAGCAGCCAGCTGGTGGGCGGTGGTGGCCTGAGCCCTTCTGGCAGCACAAGGGCTGTGTCCTGACTCCGAGGAGCCTACACACCCACTAATCAACTCCGCTTCCACTTGCATCGTCCACAGTCCGTCCCTGCTGTCCGCAACTGTGCACCTGCCGCCTCCCGCCCCTGCTACTGCACGGGCACAGCCTTTCTGGCCTGCTTCGAGCATACTGTCTACGGGGTCACCTCTTCCAGTATGTCCCCTACAGAGTTCCTCTTTGCTGGCATGTTCTCCCTGGGTTCGCCGCCTCTGGCATGTGCTCTATGGGACTCTCCTCTTCTGGCATGCTCCCTGTGGGGCTCAACAAAGTTCCTGTCTGCTTCTCACACTCACACAGACAGCCAAATATATGTCACCTATGATAACCTGTTACAAGCCAAACTCCAGAGCAGCAACTTCTGAGAGGGGGTGGGGAGAGGGAGGGCTGCAAGCCACCGTGCTGCTGAGTGACGAACCCCGTCAGGTGCCTTCTGGCTCTGGAACAATCCGCAGGCCCTCCCGCATGCGCTGTGCCTGCAAAGTCCCCTTCGCAAAGTGCTATGACATTCTCACCCCAACTTCCTGCTTTCAGAGGGTATTCTCTTCTTCCACTGTGCATTTTGCTAGAAGAAGTTAAACCTCAATAAAGATTTTTAAAAAGCTTTCTCCCTGTCTAGCAGCGCTTAGTTTATGACAGAACAGCGTTGAGTGGAGATTTTCCTCCTCACCGCTCCAGACACCCTGTCAGGGCCGCCCATGACGGAAGTGCTGTCAGAAGATCCCGGAGCACTGCCATCGGTCGTCTCCCTCTTATAGGCGAATATAATTTCCACTTGGCCAGTGGCTCTGAAACCCCAGTGGGCATCAGAGCCACGTGGTACCTTGTCAGAACAGGCTGCTGGGGCTTTGCTGTTGGCGCAGTGGTTAAGAATCTGCCTGCCAATGCAGGGGACACGGGTTCGAGCCCTGGCCCGGGGAGATCCCACATGGCATGGAGCAAATAAGTCCTTGCACCACAACTACTGAGCCTGTGTTCTAGAGCCTGTGCGGCAGAACTACTAAGCCTGCGCTCTAGACCCCGTGCTGTGCAACAAGAGAAGCCACCGCGATGAGAAGCCCGGGCACCGCAACGAACAGTAACAACTAGAGAAAGCCCGCGCGCAGCAACGAAGACCCAACGCGGCCAGAAATAAATCAGGAAATAATTTTTCTTTTTTTTTTGCGGTACGCGGGCCTCTCACTGCTGTGGCCTCTCCCGTTGCGGAGCACAGGCTCCGGACGCGCAGGCTCAGCGGCCATGGCTCATGGCCCCAGCCGCTCTGCGGCATGTGGGATCTTCCCGGACCGGGGCACGAACCCGCGTCCCCTGCATCGGCAGGCGAACTCTCAACCACTTCAGGGAAGCCCCCTATTTTTTTTTAATAAATAAATTTTAAACAAACCAACAATCCAGGCTGCTGGGCCCCACCCACAAGACACTGCACCTCCTGCAAGCTCCCAGGCGATGCCCACGCTGCTGGCCTGGGACCACCACTCCAGACGCATGGTCACGGGTTAGGAATAGCCTATTTTCTAAAGAATGACACCCTCACATCTGCACCATAACAGGATGGGGCGACGGTTTCACCTCATTTCCCCTTCAATCTGGATTTTCTCATCTCCTCCTGGGTAAAAGCTGCCATCACAGGGCCCTGGGCAATTCCTGAGGGCACCTGCCTCCCCTGCAACCAGCTGCAGGTGACTTTCACGCATCCTCCCGTCCTTTCAAGGCAAATTGGAAATCATCACACAAGCCTTACCACAAAAGTCTTCCCGATGCCGGAGACCACATATCCTTGGGAACTGTTTAGTGGGTTCAGATCAAACACATACCCACTGTTGGGGTCCCTGATGGCGCAGGCCTGCAGGAACAAAAGAGGCAAAGAGGCACATTCAAACCTGGTCCATGAGAACATGGCAAAGACAGAGCAGCTCCAAAGCCTGCCCCGTGTGGACTGCACTGACGCTAAACCCCGCCCGAGAGGCAGCCCTGGGAGAGCTCACGGCCCCTTCCAACACCGCATCTGAAGCACTCCAAGTGGGACACCAGCTCAGAGATGCTGACCTCATCTGAGCTCCTAAGGCTGCTTCATTTACCTGAACAAGACCACTGCTGACCCCCAAAGAAAAGTGCGGAACCGTAAGAGACCCAGAAATAATTACCTGTCTCTTCCCCTCTTCTAGGAGGGATAACGAGCCCCCCCTCTTCCCCCACTGCCTCGTGTCTTTTTTCCACCCCACCCGCCATATGCAGAGAATGGAGCAGTGGCCACAACCTCAGAAAGCACTGCCAGCGGGCCAGGGCGGCATGCCCCGACTCCCACCCTCCCTGGGTCCCACAAGCCCGGGACCCCGCGCCGGGAACATCCATCTGGGTGAGCCTGGGCTCTGCTGCCTGATGGAGCCCTGAAAAGGGAGGGAAGGAGGGAGGGAAATCCGTCCCATCATAAAGAAAAACACCCCGTGCTGTGAACACAAGGTGCACCCCTGGGAGGGCAGAGAACACATCTCAGAGCAGCTGGCTGCCACGTTCTGCAGGCAGGGGTTCACCCGAGGGCAGGAGCGCGTGCCAAGGCCGAAGAGCGGCACGAGGCCAGCACTGCAGCGGGCGCGGGGCTGAAGCAGGGATGTGGCTGGAGGCGGAGCACTAAAGCCTTAAACATCACGTTAAACCACACGGGCTGTGTCCGACAGACGACGGGGCACGTTTTAGGCATGGTCGTGCTATTGAAGCACCCTTCTCTGCGGTGACGGAGAGCCCAGAGCCACTGCCACGCTGAAGGGACAGTGATGTGGAGAGAAAGGAAGGAAACCAGAGGAAAACTGAAGGTCCTGGGTCTCGTCCCGGGACTGGGAGCCGGGGCTGAGGGAGAGGTACGCGGGATGACTTCCAGATGCCTGCTGTCGAGGCGGAGGAAATGCAGACGCTGTAAGGGATTAAGCAGCACAGGGGGAGGGGTGCAGGGCCGGGATGCCCGGGTGGGCATGGCCAGAGGCCCGGGACCGCACCCGTACCTGGTCTGTGTCTGTCGTTACTCGGATAGGACAGGCAGCCTCCGTGTTCCACAGGAAGCTGACCACACACTCCCAGCTGAGAGAAAATATGGGATGGGTGCTCTGAAAGGACAAATCCGGGATAAACGTCAATATGAGAAAATGGAACTGGCTCTAACCAAAAGAATACTTGCCTGATAAATAAAAAGAGCTAAAATCTATGGATTACCATGGGACAGTGCTAGGCTAGGTGCTTCACGTGCCTTATCTGATTATAACTTAATGTCCTCAGCGTTCCTACCAAGGACATGTTCTTGTTCTCTCTTACACTCGGATGCTGGGAAATTCACCTGAGGTCACGCCAGGAGTCAATGGTAGAACTGGGATCCAAACCTAGGTCTGAGTCCAGTCCACGCTTTTGAAAACAGTTCTACACCCAGATGCAGGACAAGAGCCAGAGCCAAAGGTCCCCGTGCACAGGATCACAGCCACGCAAGCACAGACACAGGCGAGATTGACCTATGGGGTGAGGGACCGGCACGGGGCGGGCGAAATGGACCGGGAAGGGGCTCCGGGAGGCTCCCGGGCTCTATCTGCAGCCGTGGGTCTAGTCACACGGGTAGGCTCATCCCGCTGTGAGTCACTGACCATCTGGGCACTTTCCTGGGTGTGTTTTCAATAACAAGTGTGATGAGCATTCCTCAACTGAGCCTCAGGACAACCTCTAGCCGCCCTCTGTGTACAGATGAGCAAATGGAGGCACGGAGGAGGTGAGACGCCCGCCCAGACGCACGGCTGAAGGAGATGCTAGGCTGTCCCGCACGCCTCACCCACCAAGCGCCCTCTGATCTGAAGTCCCCACCCTCTCAGCCGCAGTATCACCAACAGTGAACTGAACACACACCCAGCCCTCTGCCTCACCACGCGGCTGTGCAAAGTCCTGGGACTGCGGAACCCCCCGGGACATGACCCTCACTCAGTGTTTCCTGGGCCCATGAAACGCGCCACCCCCTGCAGCACCGCTGAGGGATACAGTAACAACGTGCATTCGCTCTGGAAACTGAACAACCCTGTCCAAATAGGATGTCACAGGAAAGCTGAAAAAATAAGGGTCCGAGAGAACTTCCTGGAACTGTCCACTATCTCCGTGGCGACGAGACACCACAGAGGGGAAGCGGAGTGGGATGAGGCCCAGGGAGGGGACACCCGGACCTGCCCAGCAGGAGGCAAGGGCCGAGGGCTGAGGGCCGGGCTGGGCAGCCAGCATTCCTTCCTGGGACGGACAGCAGAAATCGGGAAGCCGACTCCGGCTTATCAGAGTGTGTGTTTACAGCTCAGTTATGCGACACTTTCCTTGCACAACTCAGGCTGTGCTCAGCCAGCTAACATGTTCCTTCCCTTATCAGAGTGACCTTAAGCTCTAATGACATTATCTCTTGGGAAAAACTCGTGTGCTGGCAAAGGACAGAGAAAACTTGGCGTCTGCAGGACGCCTAGTATCTAAGTGACTGAGGCCCCCTGCCTGCGGAGAGGAGTGGACACACCGGGCCGGGTTCTTGTCTACGAAGTGAGAGGACACTGTAGCAGACCCTTAAAAAGTATAAGCAGCCCTTGAAAATAATCTGTTTGATAATAAACATGAGCTCTTTATTATTCCCACTCAGTGTTCATCTAAGAGTTTGGCAATTATCCAAAAAAACATGTGACCCAGGTATAAATGTAAAGCTCCAGGTTAAAAAAAAAAATCAAATTAAGTTTAGAATAACAAAGTTCTGGAAATGGACACCAGTGATGCGTGCCCAGCACTGTAAACGTACTTAATGCCACTAAACTGTACATCTAAACATGGCTAAAATGGTAAATCTTACGTTATACATCTTCCACCACATTGTTTTTTAAAAACCAATGGGGACTATTCCCAATGACCCCGGAGCATTTTTATTTGGAGTTTTCTCTTCTGTTCTGCACTGGCTGAGGAACTCGGGCCCAAATGCAATCTCCATCACCTTCTCCATTTCCCAGCCTTGATTTTTCATTCCTGCTTCTCTGACATATTACACACACCTCCCTCCGTGTTCACCCATTGGCCTGAGCTGCACCCAGCCTCAGTCTCCTCATCTATGAAGTCTGCTGTTTGGACTGAACCGTCTCTAAGACCTATTCTGCAGCCGTGATCCTCAGATCACCAACTCACAGGAACTATCAGGCAGGGCGGCGTCTGTACCACTCAGAGACAGAACTCAAGTCTACAGAAGACCACACAGTGTACGTCACAAACCAGCAGTAAGAGATCAGGCTTAAAGTTGAGAAAGGACAGCCACGAAAACACCATTACCGTGCTCCTGGCCTCCTTGAGTTTGTATCACATGCTGACCTGAAGCAGAATTAAGATCAACCTTTGTCCCTGTGAAGAGACACAGAGGAACCCAAAGCAACCAAGGTCACAGGTGACGAGCGGCGCCTTCCTTACCAGGCTGCCCCTGGAACAGACGAGGTGGATCCTGGTGGTGTAGGTGGTCCGTCTCCCATCGCTGGTGGTACAGGCTGAGCCATTCACATACTCCAGGAGGAGGCTGCCGCTGTCCTCCACCGTGGGGCCCGTCTTCGCCACCCCCAAGTTGCTGATGGAGACGGTTTCAGAAAATGAACCCTGCAAACCATGCATGTCCGTTATGTTTCCCTCTGAAGAGAAAACAACTGATTTCCTCATTACTAACACAGTGGATTCTCATTATTCACAGTACTTGTGTTCTAGAAACTCGCCACAAATGCTGAATTAGTGAATACAGAACCACCGTTCGTACACAGAGGGGAAACACAGTCAGCCCTCCATGTCCACAGGTTCCACCTCTGCAGGTACAACCAACTTCAGATCGAAAACATTCAGGGGAAAGAAATTCCAGAAAAAACAAAACTTAAATTTGCCACCAGCATCTATTAACATAGCATTTACACTGTGTTAAGTATTATAAGTAACCTAGAGGGAACTTAAGAGCGAGGATGTGTGTAGGTGACGTGCAGACACTGCGACACTGTATATAAAGGTCGTGAGCATCCTTAGATGTTGGTATCTGCCGAGGTCCTGGAACCAGTCCTCTCCCCGCACACCAAAAGGGACGACTGGAGGTACCTAAATGTACACTTATGTCACACAGACTGTGATCTTGCATCCTCAAGATCCTGGTAGATTCTACTTTCTTTATTTTACAAAAGAGAAAACGAGGTTCAGACATGCTAAGTGACTTATCCAAGGCCACCCCACTAACGGGCATCAGAGGAAGGACTCAAACCCCGCCCACCGGGCCAGGAGCCAGGAGCTTCTGGCACCGCACCGCCCGCCCCTTGTGTCTCCACCCTCTGGCCATCTGGGTAGGAGAGCTGAGACGAGAACGCAGAGCCACGTCAGGCCACTCTGAGCACGTCCACAGAAGACCGTGAAAGCACCCGGTACCGATTTGGAGTTCCAAATCAACATGAGCAAGTAGACAACTTCGCAGATACAGAATCTGTGAATAATGAGGACTGACTGTCCTTTGAGGCCGTTGCTCCGACAAAGAGCACGCGCGCATACGTACACGTGCACACACCGCGGGGCGCTCACCCTGAACCACCAGAGAGCGCTCGCCAGCTTCCTTTAAAACACCTCCAAGCCACCGTGCAACAGAAGCCAGGAAAAGTACATTCCCGACATGCTATTTTTAAAGAAGCACACATACCTCTTTATTTTAAGACGCACCGTGTACACGGAGCCCAGGGAAACATACCAGAGCTCCGGCAGTAACTGCATTCCATCGGATGACAAAGCGCAGTCTGCACCCTGGCGAGAGCTAACGCTTGGATCTAGTTCATCCACAGCAACTCTACCGAGCAGGTGGCCCCCTAATGAGTCCAGAAGTAAGAGCTTTTGGAAGCAAAAACTATTCTTTACAGATGTCTGCTGCTCACCCAGAGACACTTCCTCTGCTGAGTACTGTGGGCACAGGTCCCCGACACCCAGGCTTTTTAAAATTTTAAATCTGAACAATGACTCAAATACGACATCTGTGGGGGGAAGGAGAATTCACCCCGAGGCCCCTCTCCCACTCAGAGGGCTTCTCGTCAGCAGCCAGGCCTGCTTAGACCTGATAGTCCCGAAACAGCCCCCTCCACCACCAAGTCCTGGGCTCAGGAGGGGACGGCAGACTCACTTGGTCGTTTTGGTACTTCATCTGGCAAGCGGACGCGTACCGATCGCAGCCCGGCACTGGGTTCAGAGGTCGACACACATTTATGTAGTACTTCCTCCACGTGTTGTGTGCCCCGGCATTGTCCAGGGCATACCAGTTTCCTCCACGACCACCCTCGGATTTTGCTAGACTGAAATTTCAAAGGGAAATGCATGCTTTTCAAGCTGACAGATTTCGGTCCTACGATTCATTTCTAAGCAGTTAGAGAAATACTGAAGGAAACATGCCCCGCCCACCAAACTACCAAAGCCGGCACACCTCTGTTCTCGACCTCACTAAATGCAGCCCCCGGCACACCTGGAACTGGCCCCGCACCTCTGCACCGACAGGCATTGCTTTAAATGATGCGGTGAAGACTGAGGCTTTGCTGGGCGAAGACTGGTTAATCTCGCACAGGCTACAGGACCATTTCGCAGAACTCGTTCTGCTTAAAGCTCCCCACCTCGGTCCTGTACCGAGAACTAACGTGATTCCCTATCATCGGCTGAGTTGCGTGCTCACCAGCAGGGTCTAATCGACCTCAGTCAGCCCTATCTGGACTGGGGCCAGGCCAAGGGCTGGCTGACACGCCTCACCTCGAGAGATCGTACTGCTCCATCGTGGAGGGGTCAGTCACCACACACTCCAGGGGCTCCTCCGGGCAGGCGTAACTGCTGTACCACCGGAAGTTGTAGGTAGAGTTATCTTCTTCCTAATCTCAGGACGAGGGCAGACGTGGGAGGGGTGGCAGAGAAGAGTGATTGTTACACAAAGCCGGCATTTCTAAACAGACGGGGCACAAAGCCAGCCTTTCTAAAAAGACGGGGCATTGTTTTCTAAATAAAAACCACAGGAAAGTTCACTTAACTTTGCCCATCCCCTCTCATTTTATTAAAAGGAAGATTGCCCAGCAGTAAATTAAGATGCAAAGCTATCCTCTGTTAAACGGGAATATGGGATGGTTTTGATGCTTTTGTGTGTTTTGTACCCAAAGCCAACAGTGTCATGGGCTGTGACTGAGGTGTACAGCCCACTGAAGCAACAGCTCAGAAAATGAATGCTGCCCATGTCCTCTGGCAAATCATAGGAGATGATGATTTGCCCAGGAAACCAGACTAATAATAGCTCTCCTTCTAAATAAAAGGTCCCAGGACAGGCTCCTGTGTAAGTCCTGGGGAGCCAGATAACTTCACGGTTTATCCCCAGGGACCATCCCAGCTCCTACGTCACCTACAACAGAATCTTGTCTCGCTCCAGAAAAGTCACAAGCCCTGTCCTGACCACTTTTTTCTCTTCCCCTGCCTTTACAAGACTGACGTTCTCTCCCTCCTTGCCCCCGTCGCTCTGCAGACACACACACGGGCACACACGTGTGCACACACGGGCACACACACAGCACAACCCGTACCTGATATTCAGGGAAACCCACTCCGGCATCTCGATCACAGAGAAAGGTGAGCAGCGTGGATCTTGGCGTGTGCCTTTCATTATTATAGGGCGTGCCATCTTTGTAGTTCAGCTGGATCATCCCGTCATAATATGAAAGCTTAGCGTTACTGCGTCCCAAGTTCCAAGACTTCTCACCACTAAAACAAATAAACAAATGTCTCTCAGGAAAGATACCAAGACCAGAAGCTCTGTGATGCTGCGATGCTGAAGGAAGCGCCGGGGACAGTGTAGGGGGTGGCAGCGCCGGGACCGTGGTTAGGATCGCAGCGCAGCGGTGGGGCGAGGGCAATCCCACCCCACACCAGACCCAAATCCACGCTCAGCGCGGCTGGTTTAAGGCACAGCTCCCTGGACTAACACAACACTGAAAGGAGAAGCGTGTACATAAGTCCATCTAACAACTGAGAAGTGCCGACTACACAGAAGTGAGGCGCTGCACGATTCCACTTCCTGTCCTGCTCCTTCTCTGGGAAACGAAAACCCCCAGCAGCATCCTCTGGTTTTCAGTCCAGGTCTTCCCAGAGTTTACACACTCGTCATAAAGCAAAGATGTCAGCAGACAACACACCTACTCCAGAATAAAATACCTGTGAGCACGAGATACCTAACGGAAGACCGGGAACTGGGAACAGTCACTTGCCTTTTTGACACCTGACAGGCTCCCGAGTCCGGCTGGCAGAAGCCCACGGACACTGTACCACACACGTTGATATAAAACTCGTACTTCTCCGTCTCAACTTTGTAGGCACCATTCTTCTTTGTGAGAGGCGACAAGTCAAAAGAGAACCCTAAAAAAGAATCAAGACCATCCCAGGTCAGTGAGACCACAGCGAAGAAGAGCCCCCTCAGCTCCTGGCCTCCAGGAGAAGCTCGCGGCCAGGCCTGCCCAACGGCTGGGACGGGAGCTACCAGGACCGCCATCACCAACACTTTCCCCTTGGAGACGGGTCCCCCATCACCACGCCCCTTCTGCTGCATTCACCGAAGACCCACGTCAGAGCCCAGAACTCTGGGTGAATAAACAACCAGTGTGTTCAAAGTGGGACGACCACAATACAACGGCCGTGAAAAGTCAACGGTGCTGGGTTTCCTGGCCAGAAATTCATGTGAAAAGCCTTTTCAAACATGATTTACTTCCTGTGCTCCTCAGGTTTTGCGATCAGCAAACCTACCTCGACTTTGAATATGACAGGTTTTTCATTATCTCAGATAAGCCTGAAACACCAGATTTTCAGAGTTTTGGTCAAACAGTATTAATATAATTCGAACACAGATTATCTCTGAAACACTCACAGAAAATGTTAAGAACAAAACAAAAACAAGCTAAGCAGGTGCAGGCTCGCCTGCCCCACGAGGCGCTCGGACACACACCTGCCTGGGAGTCAAAGACGGTGCAGTTGTCCCCCTCGGTCCTGGACAGCACGCAGGCCGCCGCCGTGTACCACTCAAACTCGTAGAAGCAACCGTCCACCCCAGAAGTTCTCAGCACTGGGGCACTTTCTAAATCACCTGCCAATGGGGAAGAAAGACCCATCACTGATCCGGTCTCAAAAAGCTTCCCTTGTTCTAAATACACTCCTACAAATGCCGATCTGACGCCCCTAGAGTAGTCAAACCTTCGGAGACAGAAAGGATAAGGCTGGGGGCCAGGGCTGGGGGGCAGTCTGTGTTTAATGGGGACGGAGCTTCAGTTTGGGAGGACGAGAACGTTCTGGAGATGGATGGTGGTGTAAACGTATTTAAGGTACAATGTAAATGTAAGGTGCTTAATTGCCACTGAACTGTGCACTCAAAAATGATTAAAATGGTGAATTGCATGTTACATCTATTTTATCGCAATTCCTTTAAAACGATAAATCTTATATTATGTATATTTTACCATTTTAAAAAATTAAAAAAACAAAACAAAACAAAAAACTGTCCTGGTCCTTGAACTTATCCCACAGCTGGGAATTTATCCAAAGGAAATTTCCCAACAAGAGGTAGAGAGGATATGTCACAGCACAATCACCAACACTGGAAACATGCTATTAACCCAACAATAGGGAAAATGCTTAAAAATAGTAAAACCAAGCCATTAGCAACAAGGAAGCCCCTAAAAATTATAAACACAGCAGTGAAACATAAAAGAGTCTTCACAAAATACTATGTTTTGAGGACCATAAAAATGTGTGGATCTGTATAGACCTTGACCCTGAAAAACAAGGTGCATTGTGTGTATCGACGCTGAGATCACGGACAGTGTTTTCAAGCACTTGTGATGCTCCCCCCTCGGAGGAAGTGGAGCGGCCTCCACATCAGCCTGCACCAGGCCTCAGGAAGAGGAAGCCGTGCCAGGAGCATAACTCATCTGGAAAACTGCAGCACGACCCCCCTGGACACCATATGGTTTCTCCGTCGCTGCGCTGGGGCTGGGGAGGGGGGTCGAGTCCGATGGACCAACACTAATGCTTCTGGAGCCTCCGCGCTCGGCCCGAGCCCACGCTGCCTTGTCACCCAGGCAGGGGCCAGCAGCAGACCGAAAACTAAAGAATGCGGCTGCCGCTGGGGAAGCCCACGAAGGCGCCGCGCGTTTGTAACGTGTACCTGGCTTGCACACGAGTGTTATATTTGTGTGTATTTTCGTGCCGCCACACTCATCACCATCTGAGTAAGAGAGCTGAATGTGTCCTTTCTCTCTTGTGGGAGAAGAAAGAAATTTGCCCAGATTTTTACTTCCGTCCTTATCTGGAAAAGAGAAAAGAAAAGGGAAAAAAACAGGAGACGTGATTAAAAATGATAATGACACAGACGAAGAGGGACCAGAAATGAGCCGAGACCCCGCAGGTGTTCGGAGGGTCAGTGGGTTTCTCTAGAGTGACAAGTTTGGCAGGGCAGTCAGTGGCAGCCACACTGAGGACCCCAAGGGCACCTTCAGGCTTAGGAGGAAAGCCCGAGAGTGAATAAACAACATCCTCTGAGGGCACAAGAGGCAGAAAGGCAAGAACGCATGTCACACCACCCGGAAAACAACACTGTTCCCCCATTTGCGGGGCCCTCAGCTCTCCTGAGACACGAGGCCTGTCGAAACCGAGGGGGCAGCATTTATTTGTCCCATGACCAAAGCAGAAACTAATTAAACCTGTTCAGCCAGCCAAAAACGTGACCACTTATTTCTTGGTTCAGTGAACTTTTACTGAAGGTCTGTCTCGAGTCCTTCTTAAATAAAGGCAGGGACATGGCTGGACCTGCTTTTAAAAGACACACCACCCAGTCTGAATCCTGGGAGAATTCCTAAAATCCAACCTGGGTTCACAATCCCTCAGCTAATGCTTGTAACAGATTCCAATTACTGTCACCGCCTGTCGTTTTCCAGGGGAGTCTTAAGTGACAAACAACTAATATGCTATAAACACTTACATCCAACTGAGAAGTCGCAACCAACACAGTTACAGCAAAAGGAACCCAAGGGGTCCAGTGCTCTCACACGAGGCTACAAGACACCACTGGCCTGAAGCCGTAATGCTTGAACAATTCCAGGCAGAAAGGTTGTTAAAAATCAAAATCAGTTCTACACGAGCACTGGCAATGCTCCTCCACAGGTGACGGAGCGGAAAGGTAACCAGTTCCCCCCACCCGCTGCCTCCCGTTTCCAGTGAGGCCACATCAGAAGGCTTCAGCCAACTTCAAGACACCCGAGCGCACCAGTTCCCTACATTTGAGTCATTAAACTCTTTTCTTCACCATCCTTTATACGCTGAACCCACAGAAAGGAGGCTGAGATAAACCACAGGAAGAACTTCTAATTCACTCCAACCTGGATGCAGCCGGGCTCCGCGTTACCTACAGGCACAGGGCATCACTCACCCACGGCGCACACGGCCGCGTCCTCGGGGCAGCCCCTCGCCCGGCCCTTCTGCAGGACCCTGTGGCAGATGTTAATGAAGAAATGCTTCTTTTCTGGTTCCCTCTGGCTGCCATCCACGGCTTCCCAATTCTGTTCCAGTTCTGTAACCAAAAAAAAAAAAAAAAAAAGAGTCTTCCAGCCAAAGACAGTGATTATTTCTCTGTGAGTCACACCATAAATGGTGATTAAGCGGAAGGTAAAGGCCTGAAGCTCACCAGGCCTGTGGTTGCTAGACACCAGGCACTCACGTTTCTGGACCCAGCAGGCTGAGGGCACACGAACTCAGTGAAAATCTCAAGCCTGTCTTGAATGTGACAGAAACGAGCCAGCCCCGAACAGCTCCTCCGAAGAGGAGGCTTAAGTGGGGGTGGGGGGGCTGCCAGAGGATTAAGCAGCAAAATTCTCCCAAGCCCCAAAGTCTGAAATCAGAAACTGAAAAGCAAAGCCAGACGCCAGGCCGGACTTGAGATGCCACTGGTGACGCATCTGCCTCCAGACCACAGATAAGGCAGACCTGGCCCAGGGCTTAGTGCTCAGTGCCCCCGGAAGATAAACAAGATACGTGTGGTCCCTTAACTCAAAGCGTTCATGACTCAGTCGTGCACGAACAGAAGAAAATCCGTGGAAGGCAGAAGGAACACAGGCTGAGAGCAGACAGCAAGTCAAAGGCGGACCAGCCCCAAACAGCCCCCAAAGGCATCACTGGAACCGCGTGGGAAGGTGGACACACAGATAGTGAGGATGTGTCTTGTGCGGACTGGACACTGGGGTTTAAAAGGAAGATCCCGCATCGCTGGTAACACAGCGACTACACACCGGTGTCAATAACCGGGAAGGACTCACGGCCGACCACGCAGTGAACAAGGACAAACACTGTCCTGAAAGCTGTGGCTGGGCTGGGGAGGGCTGAAGAGCGTTCAGGCAGGAGGACTTCTTTAAACCATCAGGGAAGGATGTGAGATCTCACCTCACAGCTTCCTTAGATATCTGGGTGCAAACACTACACAAATAACCTGGGTCCCAGAGAACCGGAGAGGTGGCCCAAGCCGGCCGAGTACGAACGCATCTCTGCATCCTCGCAGATCCTAGGATCTGAAACCACCACTCAGTTTACTGTAAGAAAATTGGGGGGCGGGGGTGTAACTTGCTCAAGTAAACACAGCTGGATGCGGCAGAACCGGGCCTCAAACCCGGGTCTGAGCGGAGGTGAGAGCTCTTCCCGCTCGGCAGACAGAAATGCAGCCTCTTGGCCAGGGCACAGACTGTAACCACGGCACCTGCCCCAGGGCTCAAAGGTGCTGAACCAGGAAAGCACCGAGACGGTTATTCCCCGGGCAATTCGCTGCCCGACAGCATCTATAGTGGGGCTCGTGTTCAAAGGAGAGCGTTCCAGCACCCCACGAAGGAGGAATTCTCCTTCTAATGTGATGCTTTCCCAAGCAGCTGGGACTCTGAACACGTGAGTAATCGTTCCAATAGTAGCTGGTGACTATGTGACTTCAGGCCATTCTCCGTCTTGTGTATTATTCCACTTTACAGAGGCAACTTGCTTCTATCTATGCCCAATTCCAGGGCTGCTAAAAGGGTGAAACTAGAAATCCCCACCTAGATCTGGTTATCCCTGTTGGGTGGCCCCACGCTTTTTGTTCAGTCTTCTGTGCCCCCTGCTAAATTCCAAGGCCCGGGGGGTAGGGGTCGTGCTCGCCGGGTTTTGCTGCCGTATCCCCGACACCTCATCCAGCCCCCGCCAGCAACAAACACTCCGCAAGCCTTGGTTCACAGGACAAATAAATTAACCTCCACGGGTCTTCACCGTGAGCCAGCCCCTGTGACAGGTCCCACATCCCGCCTCCTTTCAGCCTCACAAAAGAATCTGAGGTTGGTCAGGGAATGCAAATCCTGATTTAGAGACAGGAAAGAGGCAGTGAGACGGGGCGGGGGGCGGGGGGGACGACATACACCTGTCAGCCCAGGTGTGCAACCCTCTGGGCCTCACAGTCTCTGTGCTAAGTGGGAACACTGCCTGCTTGAAGGCTGTTCTAAGAGCTTAAACTCTTTTTAACTGAGCTGTGACTGACACATGACACGCAGCGGTTGTAGGTGTACAGTATGATTTGATGTATGGATATACTGCGCAAAGACTGCCTCAGCAAGTGCACTTAACGACCATTACCACACAGAGGCGCCAATCTTCGTGGGGATTTTGACAACTTTTAAGATCTACCCTCTTAGCAACAAAAGTTTTAAAAAAATTTTTTTTTTCCTAATCACAAAGCACAAGGCCTGGCACACAGAAGGCACTTGGCCGTTTTTACTGAACTACGATAAGATGAGCCCAAGGTATTCCAAGTAGAAAACAGTAACGCCGACCTCAAATTCAGATATCTCGCCTCCTGATTCAGTGTCCTTTCTGATCATTCACACTGCTCCGTGAGAAGCGGGGAAAGGCCACGATACAGTTAGTTGACAAGGAAAACAGGAACAGCATCTCCAAACGTACTCGTGGGAAAGAGGCGAGAGAACGTGCTCGAGCGGGCGGTGGGCCTACCTGAGTGCCGGGCCAGGGCCGACAGGTCGAAGTGTTGCTTCCCGTCGGAGACGCCGCAGAGCAGAGCCTCCTTCTCGTCCACGCAGGCATACTTCGTGTCCCACGTGAAGAAGTAGGAGCAGTCCACCTCCCCGGTGAACACGGGGGCCCCTCTCCCGTTGTTACCTGTGCCGCATCAAAAGGAAGAAAGCACCCATGATGTGACCAAAACCCAGGAACGCCCCAGGAGCAGAGACAGCAAACAGGACACCCATAGCAGCTGTGCAGGCAAACAAGTTCCGGGCTCAAACCCAGAGATCAGAGTGGCTTTATTACTGCGTTTCACACAACCTAAACCCTGCAGGGCAGGCCTGTGTCCCTTTCGTCTCGGTGGGATGGTCTCAAGAGGACAGAAGCCTGTTTGCAGCGGGGTGGGAGCCCCAGGCAGCGCCTGGCTGCTCAAGGGCTGCGGTCGGTCTCCGAGAGGCTCATAAACACCAAGCCAGAACAGGGAGTCACCCTAAGGGGGGCAGAGATCAGGGCTCCAGTTCCAGAGGAGTGCCACTGGCTTAATGATGTGAGTGTGAGCAGGAGAAGTTCCCCAGGACTCGCCCCTAAAATGAGCACGGAAGAGGGATACGGTCTGCAGCCGCTCCCAGCTGAAGGGCGCTGAGGTTTAGTAACCTCGCCCCGAGAGGGGCCAGCATCCCGGATCCTGGGGACTCTGGCACGCGTGGGTCTCTAACACCCCACTCCAATCAGCTTGAGGGAGCCCCACGGGGTTCTCAACCGTGAGCCCTCCCGGCTCAGCTCCGCTCTGCAAGCCAGGCCTTCATGTGCCGCTTCCGCGTCCACGTAGCCTGGGATTCAGCAAACTCTGTTGACTTTTCCCGTACCAGAAATTCTATCCCCTCGCCTTTCCGAGCTAGTGCACTGCTGGCGCTTAGGTCCGTTTTCCGCCCCTTGATGGTTTAATGATCCTCCTCTGGACCTCCTACATGATTTACCTTCCTTGAGGTTTAGGGCCCTGAAGTGCACATTGTTCTAACGGAAAGGGAAATAAGATTCTGTACCAAGGGCGAATGCTGTTTCAATTGCAACTTCTAGTGAATCTTTAATATTATAAACATCATAATTATAACACCAGCGACAGCGGCTAAGGCACACGGAGCACAAGCTGAGGCAGGCACCATGCTAAGCACTGAGCCCTCCACAGGGGTTGGATGCAGAGAACAGGCTCTGTGTTAGGTACTTCACATACATTCGCGTATTTAAACCGTGAGATCCTACGACACAGGGACGCTCTTAGTCCCATTTTGCAGATTTAGGGGGGCTAAATAATTTGCCTATGGCTTCACAGCTAGAGGGCAGAGGAGCCAGAAATCAAACCCAGACGGTCTGGCCCCGAAGCCAGACTCATAACCACAAGGCAAGACTTTCCTGCGCTACTGTGTGTCTTTGGTTTGTTTTCTTTTTTTTTTTTTTTAGTAAGTCCTCTAAGCCATTCTCTTTTAAGAACCAGTGCTCCCAACTTCCCTTCCGACGGCACCCGCTCTAGCTGGGGGTCCGCCGTGCCCTCCACCGAGGGAGCAGTGAAGCTGCTTCGCCTCTTTTCAACATGCTCCCCACCCCTGCTCCTTCAAGCTTTACATACAGTTTAGTCCCATAGGATTGGTATTTCACTGTTCAGAAAAGATCTGTGTTTCCTGAAAACTTGATGCATTCAGTGTTTTTCTTTTACCAGATAAGTTTACAGATGATTAAATAATACTATGAATGGTTCCAGGGTCCATTCCTACACAGGAGCTACATTTGCATCTGAAACTTACTAATGATCTGCTGGGAGAGCCCATTTTAAATAAAAGGAGAGCCCATTTTAAATAAAATTTAAATAACCACTGGCATGCACCCTACCTGCATTCTTATTTAATTCCTCGAAGAATTTTCAGAGAATAGTAAAGGAAGTCTCCTCACTACCAAACCACGCTGTTTATTTAAACACAATGGCCTTGCCTTCAGGACCGCTATGCCCTACGGTTTCCACCCACCAGCAGGATGAGGATGATTTTCTGTAATCTCTCCATCAGTCTCAATCCTGAAAGCTTCCTGGCTCTCCAGGCTCCAGCACGTTCCCCAGCACACCCTTTACGAGTCCTGGGGGTACGTGGATTCTGCGCCAGCTGAAGGCAAAAAGTGGACCCTCCCAGTGAAACCAAGCTCCTGCCTGAGCAGCAGGCGGCTGCCCCATCCCCCCACCGGCTGCCCCATCCCCCCACCGCTCTGGGACAGAAACCCATGCTGCCTGCTCACCAAACCGGTTTATCTTTCCCTCTAGGCCCACGGCTAAACTGCACTTCCCGCCTCACTGCCTTTGAGGTTGGGCCATGCCTCTTAGTTCTGGTCCATTAAAAAAACTGCTGTTCCCATTCTGCAGAGTCCTTGGAAGCCACGTCCACAGACAGCAGCAACACGAGGTGGAAAATGCAAAGGTCCCCAGATGACCACGTGGAGCACAGCCCCCTAACGCCTGCACGGAATTAAAGAAAATAAGTCTTCAGCGTGATCATGAGTCACCTGAATCTGTGGACAGTTTTTTACTGGCCTATGCTAACATCCCTCTCCTCCCCGCAAAACGGTCTAATGTCCTTATGTGACAGGATCACCAATAATCAGGTATCACATTACATCAAACTAGATGTAAGTTATTGAAACAAATGGTAAAATATATATATATTATGGACAAAAAAATAAACTTATGCACCTCTGTGTCTTGAAAGGCATGAAACCCTAGATTCAGAAGCATAAATAATTCCTGGAGATCCAAGTTGAACTATAAACCACATTTCATAATATTCCATAGCCAATCAACACCCAATTCAACATGCAAAAATACATTATTACATTGAGCCAATAAACACAGACTCCACCAAGGGGTTTTCTCTAAAAACTCTAAATTTAAATTCAAACAAGGTAATAATGAAATAACTTTAGCGTACATAGAGTATAGTACCTACAGTTGGCTCCAGATCACAGAGCTAGAGGAGTCTTAAATATTTCATAATCCAGCTCCAGCCTGAGAGTAGGCTCAAAAACATCTCAAGTCTCTGGATCTGGTCTCCGTGTCCCAATCACAATGACATGAGTCCTCAGGATTAAGGCCCTGGCTATTAGTTTTGCCAGGCCTGATAATGGCCCTGAGGTTACGTGAAGGAATGTCCTTTCCTGCCGTTTGGGTGGAGTGTTCCGATCCACTGGTAACGTGACAGAGCATATAAATATGAGGCAAGTTTGGTGAAACATTAACGGCCGTTAAGCCTGAGTGGTGGGTGTGTAGGTTTTCACTCTAACGTTCTTTCTACTTATATATTTGAACACTTGTATGACAAAAAGGAATAAAGGAAAAACAAATGGCCTCTCCTATTTTTTCCCGCCTCAGCCCCCTTGGGCTCTAGCTTCCTGGCACGACTCCTGGATGTCCATCCCTCTTCCCTGGGAGCCCCTGACCACGGGCCCTTCTCAACATCCTCCTCGTCTGCTGGGATCTTTCTGGATCACTGTTCCATCCTCCCAACATGCCCAAATGAGATCAGCGCATTCCCAGAGATCGCGGCCAAGTCATTTATAAGAAGTGCAGACAGACCAGGGCCAAAGGAGGTGGCGACAGGACAGAGGGAGCCTCGGCCCACACAAGTCGCCCACCGCAGAGCAGCCCAGCAGCAGGGGAGTCGGGAGACCCGGGCAGCCCGAGCGCCCGAGGGTCTGGGGACTTGGGATGAGACGGAGGCTGCATTTCCCAGGGGCCTGGACACAGAGTAGAAGGGGTGGACTTCGGAGAGGGTCTCCTACGAGCCTGGAAGAGGTGAGGATGACGGAAGAAAGATGGAGAATCTGGGGAAGGCAGGGCGGGCATTCAAACCAAAGGGAGATGGATCCAAAGGCCACGCCCAAGCCAGATGCACGGCCACCCCGGCTTAGTCCCTTCACGCTGATCTCTAGATAAAGTCCAGCTCCTCCGCAGGACACACGAGCTTTGCACAATGTCGCTCCACCTCTTCTTTAGCCATGGCTTGGACACCCAGCTCTGACCTGCTCACAGCTACCCAAATTCCCGCCTCTGCGTAAGCTGTTTGTTCCTCCTGCCACAGAGACCAGCCCCCATGGCCACACGGCTTCTGCGCCCGGCTTGCCCCTACTGCCCTGCAGGGCTCCCTCACCCAGCACCTCCTCTCAAGTGCCTCGGTCCTCGGGGGCACCCAGACCCCAGACCCCTGACCTCAGTGCCTCCCTCCTGATAAAGGCCCAGGTGACAGACCTGGCCAGGCACCCGCAACCTGCCCGTGTCCGCCTGCACTACGGTCATCACCGCCCTCACCTCTCTCTCTGCTTCTGGTGTGTAAATGCCCGGGGAGCTCTCCGCCATCACAGCATCCCTAGGCTTCGCAGGGTCTGAGCAAACAGGTACTAATAAAATGTGTTCAACGCATCAACTGAGAACATGCCTCCAACGTGGGCTCGGAGCGCACGTGGCGGGGGAAGGGGGCTGAGAACAACGGTGACGACGGCCGGAGGAGCCAGGAGTCAAGGGGCGTCCTGCTGTGAGGTGTCCCTCCTGCTTCAGCCCAGGTGATCCTCTGCCGGCTCTCCGGGCGGGTGACCAGCGCTCGGCGGTGGTCGCCACCCCTCCTACCTGCCTCCACCACCAGACCCGCTTGCTTCTGGAGCACAGCTCCCGTCACGCACAGCTGCCTCCCCCAGGCCCCGCAGTGAGTCACGCAGGAACCTGCCCCGTGACCAGATGGTTAAGAGCTCTACCATAGAAACGCACAAAACAAACAGTGAGGGGCCAGGAGACCCTCAGGGGTGGGGCGGCCGTGCGAGGCTGTGCCGGCTGTGCGGACGGGGCCAGACCCAGGCGGCTCCCAGACCAGAGCTCTGTGCAGGGGCTCGGCCGGCTTGCGGGGCACCTGGGGTCACAGCTTGGGGATCCACTGATGGGGCGGCTCTCTCACGATGGTGGGATCCCATCACCTCTCAAGGGACGCAAACCGTGCTCAGAATCTCTGAGATATGGACGGCAGCGCGGCTCTGTGAAATGCCAGTGCCACTGTGACTTCAAGGTAGCCTCTCCGAGTCACTCAGAAAAACCAAACATTCTACTTAAAGTTGCCCTGGGGTCTCTCGAGATCCCCAAATCCCACCTCTACAGCAGGGCCACCATTTGCAAAAAGGGTCACCTAGAAACTCATTTCCTAAAAGAAGAGTTGTTTAGTGACAACCCATCAGAAGGTGGTGAGTAAACCCAGACTGCCGGCTATGAACGCACTCCATGATAGCAAAAATTCAGGACAGAGAGGCTTTCCCAGCGAGCCTGATGTTGGGCCCAGTCCCCAAACAAACAGAAGACGGAAACAAGACGTGTGTGTCAGCCGTTGGCACGGCGGGGTGGGGTACTCCTACCCGCTACGACAGAGGGGGCCTCAAAGGGGCCACGTCTGCAGGAGGACGTGTGACCACCCCACTCAGCGCTCCACGTTTCCACGGACCCCGCCCACCCATGCAGATACACGGCTGACCCAGGGCGCACTCACCCGCAGTCTGATTGCACTCGAAGTTGATGATGCTCATCCGCTGGAAGCCGGAGCTGCATGCATCGCCCCCGAAATATACCAAGGTGAGGTCTCCGTCTGAGTACCTAGGTTTTTGTAATACACACACGCAGACGTTTGGTAGAACCAAGAAAGAAACTTGAATCTTTAAACATTTCTACAGTAAGCCTTCGCATACCGTGCACAGATCAGCACCAACACAGAACAGCGAGCCCTCTCATCGGCTGGGGAAGAACCGTCTACAGGAAATGAATTCCGAATGGACGGGCTTCTCGTCCTCTTACTTCAAAGTAAGAACTGGCTGGGGAAAGGCACTGACGGTTGTGCTAGGACCGTGAGGACTCTTCCGCTCTCATTTTTGGATTTTGTACAAAATAAGTCATGCCCAAGAAGACACAGCTTTTCCAGCAACTGCCATAAAAAGTCTGACCTGAGGGATCCTGGTCCCTCAGGTCAGAGACACTACATTTTTTTTTTTTTTTTTTTTTTTTTTTTGAGACACTACATTTTGATAAAGCTTTTGTGAAGGTAACTACCGAGGTAAGGGTCACGAGAATTGTGATCAATGTGTTTTCCTAGTTGTTCAACACTTGTGTGTGATGCCAATGGTGTTTCAGATTCTCAAACCGCCAGAGAAAAATCAAAACTCCTCGGAAACGTAAATTGTAAACTACAAAAGCCAAATCAACTAATGACACAGCTTTCCTACAGTACGGTTCCCTACAAACAACAGATTATAAAGCGAACCATATTAAAGAAGCATTCTTACTGTAAAGCCAGGAAAAACATCCACCTGGTCAGGGACAAACGGCACTTGCCTGACTCATGCAGGAAAATCATGCCAGCTTAACTGATTTCCCTGTGCTTTGCGGAAAATGGAAGGAGAAGGAAGGCAGGGGAGTATGTTATGTTTCACAGAAACACGCACGATGCGCTTAAAGTTAACGTGAAGGCCGTACGCACCGAAGGGTTTGATTCTGGAGCTTCCCTGCCACTTTGACTTGAGTGTAATCTGACTTCTTCACTTGGCAAACCGCAGCATCTTTCCCACTACAGATGTGTGTTTCAGTTCCTCCACAGACATGCAAATGAAAAACATATTCCTCTCCCTCTGCAGTATAGTACGAGGAGTTTGAAGCTAAGGAAAGGGGGATAAACAAGAAGAGGCTCTGTTACGCATCAAACTTGAAACGCCCACCCCCGGGCAGGGGGAGCTCGGCCCCTGGGCTCTCATTCCCTCTCCCACCTCCCGGCCCCCAGCCACCCACTCACCTCCGAGCTGGCTGAGCGGCTGGAGGTCAATGGCAATGTCGTGCTGCTCGGTGCTCAGAGAGCAGCTCCGGCTTTCCAGGTAATCCCTGTGGCAGGCGTACTCGGTGATCCACTCGATTTCAAAGCGGCAGTTGGATTTCGCCGTGAGCTTGGGAAGGGTGCCCTATCATGAACAGGGTGAAAGGAACAGAATTACTTCTTTTCATGAAGCTTAAATGCAGATGTTTCTATGCTTCTGAAAAGCCAAAGGTATGTTATTGGGGTTTGACATTTTTCTGTTTCCTCCGACTGCATTTCCTTGAAACCCTTCCAGTCCCTTCCAGAGTCATACGCAAGCGTCCGCCTGTGAGCCCGCCCTGAACACGGTATCACCCGCCCACCACGCCCCTGGCAAGCAGTCATGATGTGTGAAGGGCCTGTGGTCCATGTACTCCTTTCAATCACAGGTGAATCACGGTATCACCCACCCACCCTCCGCCCCTGCCCGCTGGGTGGACATCACTGAGCCTGCATGCATCTGGGGAGATGGTCCCTAACCCCTTTCCACGGGAACGTCCATGGCTCTCGGGCACACTTCGCCCGTATTCAAATCTGTTCCTGCCCCTGGGTGAAGCCAGGGCATATCACCCACCGCAAACCCGGATTCTGGGAAGGATGCCATGAAGTCACTGTTCACTGGGGTGCAGTGCCATCTTCTAACCTTCCCTGGGAGAAAACGGCTCACTGGCCTTAGCATCAGGAGTAGCTGTGCTGATTCCAGGCCCCTCACTCTGCAAACGTCTACTAAGCACCTGCTACGTGCCAGGCACGGGACTAAGTGCCGGGTTTACCGTCACATGATTAGTAAGGTGTAGAGCTGCAGTCCAGCCCCGACTACTGACTCAAAATCCATGCTTTAACCCCTTGGCTCAGAGCAGTCAGACGTGCATACAGTGATGTGGACCAAGTGCTGAGTGAGAGAAGCTGGACACCACACGCTGTGTGACTCCACTTGTGTGGGATGCCAGGAAAGGCGAGACAGAAAGGTGGTCCACAGCTCTGCCAGGGCTGGGGGAGCAAGGGGGTGATGGCAACTGGGCACCAGGCTTCTCTGGGGTGACGGAAAAGTTCTAACACGGACCGTGGCGATGACTGTGCAATTCTGTTAGTACACTAATAACCATTAAATTGTACTTAAAACAGGTGTATTTTTATAGTACGTAAATTCAATAAAACCCTTTTAAAAAGATCTGTGTGGCAAGGTGAATGTTTCCTCAAGTTCCAGCTCCTAAAAGCATTCAACGAGCCAGTGGAAATTCTTCAGTAAACCTTCAAGTATTAAGGGGTCCAAGCCCACGTCACCCAAGTTCTTCCCAGGGAACAGTCAGGCTGGAAACAGAACCCTTAGCTCCACTGACAGCCACCAGCCCAAAGGCCTCACATCCCATGGAGAACAGAGGGGAACTCTCCATTCTCTCCCTCGTGAGAGTGTGAAATGATTTCTCACTGAATGCAGCACAAGTAAGAAAGGGAAACACTAAAACCACTGCCGGCTTAGAACATCTCATCAGGCTCAAAAGATTTTGATTCACATCTGTAGGATGGATAGTATAAATAAACAGTCCTCAGTATCACGTTCAGGACTAACGCTGATTACTGGTCAGTCGGGTCTCTGCTGAGCTGACATCAGGCGACCCTAGAAGTCTGGGGACAACAAATGGAAAGCTGGCTGGACTGCACTTCTGTCTCCATACACCACCACCCCCACCCCCACCCCCACCCCCCCCACACACACAAAACAGGCCAGTTGCCAGCCAGAAACCAGAGCAAATTCCACGTTTGTTTGGGGGGAGGGGAGGACATTCTTTGGCAAAAGAATTCAGCTCCTCCTACTTCATTCTACAAGGAGAAGGCAGAAATAAATTGGAGGAAAGCCCTACCCTTCCTCCCTGGGGATGTCTCCCCTCATCAGCATGGCATCTGCGAAGACACTTAAGCAGCAGTGGACCGGTGAGACACCACTGGGCACGGGGCCCAAGGACACCCCAGACGCAGGCCCTACCCTCAAGGAGTTTACAACCGCACTAGAATTGAGTAAACAGCCAGAGGACAGGGTAGTCAATCTGCCTGGGAGAGTGCGAGGGGGGAGGGGGCGGGGGGGAGGGAGGCAGGCAGGCGACGGGGTGACACGCTCCACTCTGAGTTGGCAGGAACCTCCCTTCTGGCCCTAATTCTCCTACACTGGTACCCATCCCCGGAACCTCAGCCGCTGGCCCGAGCCATTTCTGCCAGGTCTACATACCATCTGTACTACTCCTGTCTTACTATGTTTCTATAAACCAATTAGCTATTTTTACCTTGCCTCATCTGAAGCAGTAACAGATGTGAAATCACAGGTTTAGGATGATACATACAGTCTTTTCAAATATTCATTCCAACCAGCATCGCTCTACAATTTTTTAAAATCTGTCTATGAACCACTTAATATCTCACTTGACCCTTGAACCGAACACCATTCTCTTAGCATAGACACCCCTCCGGGTCGTTGAGAAACAGCAAACAGCAAGCCAAGCACGTGCGTCCGAGTCCATCCCGGGAAGCATGGCTGCCACCTCCACGGAGGCATCTGTCCTGCACCAGCCCCACCCTGACGTGTGCTCACGCCACTGGGGCGTCCTCTCAGACAAGCCACTCACCTCTCTGCGCTCCGACGGGCAGACAAACGTGATAGTCACTGCCGGGCTGTGACCCTCACAGAAGTCTGGATGAACTGGCCCTTCTTTCACATAACTCAGGACAAGCCTGGAGGATACACGTCGAGAAAAAGAGGGTTAGGGTTACAAAAGTACAAATTACATTCCAATTAGTCTGCTGCCTGAGCCTTCAGCTCAAGCTTCTGTTCTCCTTTTCCCCGGGTGTGCGGAAAGGGAGAACAGAAGCTTACAATATGAAAGAAGCCATAGTACGAAGTAACTTAAATTTATTTCCATTTGGGAAAAAAAAAATTTTTTTCTAAGTAAACTTCAATGAGTGCTTAAAAAAAATAAGTAGAACAACCAACATATAAACTTAAATACTAAGAAAAGCTGTTTGAGTACAACAAAAAAGATTATAAACAATCGAACAAAACAAAACAAACACAGCCCAGCCAGCCAATTGCATTTCAGCCCACAAGGCTACACGACCACTTATTCTCTAAACGACCACTTCTCAGGGCAAGTCGAAGATCTTTTCATTTTCTTTTTTAAGCCTGGAGACAGCCCAGCGCGCTGGCGACACGGCCTCCCGCGGCCAGGCAGAGCCTGGAACCGCCCACGGGGGTGCTGGCCTCGCTGTGGGTTGTGGCCGCGGCTCCCGGTGCACCGGCCACAGGACCACTGAAAACAGATGACCTTCCTTTCCTCTGAATACACGCTTAGGCTTTCGCTCGACGCCCACACTTTCCGAAGTCGTCTCTAGCCCTCCCAGTAGGGAAGGACACCCATCTATCACTTAGGACGGTGCGAGAGGCTGAACTGTGTCCCCGCAAACTTCGTATGTTGAAGCCCTAACCCCCAGGACCTCAGGATGTGACCGTATTTGGAAAGAGGGCCTTGGAAGAGGTGAGTAAGTTGAGCTCACTGCTGTGGGCCCTAATCAGACAGTATAGGTGTCCTTATAAGGAGAGGAGATCGGGACACAGACACACAGAGGAGAGGCCGTGAGGGGACACGGGGAGGTGGCTGTCTACGAGCCGAGAGGAAAGGTCTCAGAAGAACCCGCTGACAGCTCGGCCTCCAGAACTGAGAGGAAGCAAATTTCTGCTGTTGAAGCTGCGCAGTCTGTGGTACTTGCTGTGGCAGCTCTGGCAAACGAATACAGACGCACATATAGAAACCTCTCAGATGTTTTTAAATTTAGCTTAGGCTCCAGCTCTTTCTGGGGACAGAAGTGTGATCTACTGCACACGGTGACACACCACTAGTTCCAGACTAGAACAGGTGCAGCGAGGCGTTTACCAAAGACTCCTGGAACAGGGAGAAAATCAAAATCCTTGATCCAAGTTCAGGATGTGGTCACGTGTGACACACTGGAGAAAAACCTCTCCCCGCCAAGAGAGGTACAAACGCATGAGAAGAATGTGTGTAAGCAACACAGCTTACTAGGAGAAATGAAACATCCCCACCGGGAACTAAGGAGCGCCCCCTTGTCCCAGTCGGGAAGCAAACTCTGCACCCAGAAGGGCGGTGGCAAAGCGGCCCTCCTGTCACTCGCCTCCAGGACGGTGTTTTTAAAGAACAGATAAAACCACGGACATAAAACCAACGTCACAGGTGACAAAGAGGGAAGTTACCCAAACGCACCTTAAGGTAGGTGTGACTTCATGAAGTGGACACCCGTATGGATATGGGCTGGATCATGACATACATTTTCCTGCCTAAGTCACCAAGCCTACATGACTCAAACAATGACCAATCACTTTACAAGCACATGCGAAGTAGCAACTCCGCAAGCCCTGCTGAAAAGGGATATTCTTGCAACTCCCTGAAAAGCCAGGCTCTTGCTGAAGATTACACGTGCCACCAGCAGACCGACCTGTCATTGCTCACGAGCTTCAGTCCCTCCTTGGGCCGGCCGACGTCGAATGCCCGGCCCCCTCTCACCAGGCAGGCGGCAGTGCCGGTGGGACAGGAACGCACCTCCGGACTCGTGGCCCGTAGCGCCTCTGTAAAACGTGTGACACTGAATCAGAGAATGCGTCAAGTGTAGCAATCACACTTAACCTTAGGTCCAGGGTCCCTTGTAAAAATTATCAAATTCTTTTAAGTCTCCATAACTGATATAAGGTAGCAGAGGTTTGGAAACCAAGAAGAGTAGGATCACATCCCATCCTGAGACCCGGGGCAAGCCAATGGCCGATCTGAAAGTGGAAAATGGGAACAGATTTCCTGCTCTGCAGGGCAGCTGGGAAGTGAGGGCGAAACAATGTAAGATGCTCACCCTGTCCCTGGTACATAAGAGGTGCCTATAAAGAGGGACTAAGACGCTACTGGTAGTTAAGGGACACAGCCCTTCTCCTAGAGCTACAGGTACCTTAGAATCACGTACAGACAAGAAAATGCAGGGTCTCCATGGAGTGGATTGGTGGAAAGATGAGTAGATTCACGGAAACAACCTACGGACAGCTCTGGGTTCGAATCTTAGATTCACCCCTTTCTGTCTCTATAACTTTGGTCAAACTACAGACGGATCCAATTGCCAGGGCGCTACCTCACCAGTTTGGGGGTTTCCATGTCTCCTCTGCCCCGGCAGCTCTCAGCACCCCCAGTACCCAAATCAGCCAATTCTCCCCTCATCGGGAGAAGGAAGGTTTACTTAAGAATCCTGAAACCCAAAGCATCTGGCAGACAGAACACGCTGGCATGGCCAAGGGTCAGAATGGACTTTGCGATGGCATCAGAATTTCCTGGGGGCAAAGGGGAGGGGTTGTGCAGAGAGCATCTTTGGGGACAAGCTTTCTTAGGGGCCCAATAGGTGACAGGGTTATCCACAAAGGAATACGGTGCAAGGGCAAAGATACTGAAGCCTCCAGAGAAATCCTTCACCATCCCCACCCACAACGCCCCCAGACTCAGACCTATGTCTCTGCAAACGTTGATGAACAGAGAAGTGTCCAGGTCAGAGTCGTCCACCAAGTAAGCACCGCTGATCTTGATCAGTGGGTTTAAATCATGCTTCTTGAGCTCCCTGTCAAACACGTAGCACGGCACCTAGGAGAGACAGGAGAGAACACAAGTCTTCGACACACACCTTCCTGGGGGCCGCAGGCTCAGCAAAGCCTATGCCCCACATCATGGGACACCAGTCTCCACGCCTTAGGGTCTCCGGGCCGCGAGGTCCCCTGATGACCGCAAAGCCGAGGCCGACAGGGCTCCGGCTGCTTCCGCCCACCTGTTCCCTCCCAGCCGCGCCATCCCTGTCCCCCCCGGCGTGCTGCCCTGCCGCCGCCCCTCACACACGTCCTCCCTTGTCCCCACACCCCCGCGGCCACCACGCCGCAGCCCTGCAACCCGCGCAGACGTTCCCGCCTGCCCACCGTCACTGTCCTCTCTCCCTCTCCGTCACCCTCTGCTGGACGCAGCCACTACCCACTCTGACCCCACTACCAAGCTCGGCCTTCCCCCCGGCCTCAGGCCAATGGCCTTCCCCTGCCCAAAACTCTTTCTTCACTTGGCTGCCTGGCCTCCAGGGGCTCCTGGGGTCCCTCTGCCCACAGCCTGCTTTCTCAGCCTCCTGGGAATGTGCCTCAACTTCCTTTGAACGGACCCTAAATGCAGAGGTATCCCACGGCTGACTTCTCAGCCGCGTCCCTGTCTATGCTCATTCCCCTGGTGACCTTGTGCACGATGCATTAGATACCCGCCACTGGCTCCCAAGTGTATGTTTCTGGCCGTGACCTCTCCCCGCAAGCCCCGACTTCACAGCCAACGCCAGCAGAAAAGCTGTGCTCACGGGCAGACTCTGCAGACAGAATGCCCGGGTCCAAACTCCGGGGCTGACACTTAGTATGACCACAAGCCAATCGAGCCTCTGTGCCTCGGTTTCCCCATATGTCAAGTGGGAATAATTACAGTAACTATCGATACTTCATAGGGTTGCTGTAAAGACTGAACGAGTTAATACACGTAAAGATCTTGGTGCGGGTGCTGGTGAGTCAATGTCAGTGTCATTTGTTGTTATTTACCGTTGTCACTTCGATACACAAAAGCATCTCAACTTTAGCATATTTAAAATAGGCCTTTTTTCCCCTCAAAACCTGCTCTCATCCCAGCATTCCCCACCTCAGTAACACACAATCATTCAGCCCATTGCTCAGGGCCAAACTATGAAGGCCATGGAGAACCCGCACGTTCCACATCCAAACCATCGGCAAGTCTTCTCAGCACTTTAAACCCAACCCTGGATCGGCTCCTCCGTTACCACCCGTGTCCAAACTGATATCACCTCTCGCCTGCAACAGTCTCTTTTAACAGGACCCCTGGTTCCAGCTTCCATGTCCCCTACCCCCAGCCAGTGTCTCCACAAGCACCAGATCAATCCTTCTAAAATTCCACTGGGTCACATCACTCCCAGCTCAAAATCCACCGGTGGCCTCCCATCACACTGAGGGTGAAATCTCAGCTCCTCCACGGTCTCCGACCTCGGGGACCCTCCACGCAGCCACGCTGGCTTCTGGGTGCAGTTCAGCCCCATGGAAGCGATGCTACCTCTACCTGGAATGATTCCCTGATAGCCCCACGGCTCTCTCACTGCGTTCAGGCCTCAGGTGAAGTGTCACCTGCTTAGTGGGGCCATTTCTGACATCGCCAGCTCTCTTCTTCTTCACAGCACTGGTGTCTATCACCAGGCACCCCCACCTGCTAACCTGAGCGTAAGCTCCCGCAGGACAGGGGCTTTGTCACTGCTGTAGCCCTAAGCAAGGCTTAGGACAGTACCCAGAACCTAACAAGGGTCCGTTAAACACCTGTTCACTAACATGAAGAGAAGCTCCTCCTCTGGGCCTCTAGCTGGATTCTAATTTATGAGCACTCTCTCATCTCTATGAATGAATGGTCTCTTATTTTTTTTAAAGTCAAGGAGTATATCAAATCACATTATACACTTTAAGTATATGCAGTTTTATTTGTCAATTATACCTCAATAAAGCTGGCAGGAAAAAAAAGGGGTGTAGGAGGAATGTCAAGGAACCCATTACAGGTGGCAAGACCCTGTGCTCTCAAAGTTCCACCAAATTCGGAAGGCAAAGCATTCAAGCCCAGAGATGTGCCCCCGCGTAAAGGCCCAGGTCACCCAGTCTTTATGTGAAACATCCCCATATCATTCTCATCACCTCAGCCAAGGAATAATCTAAAAACTCATGTTCTCTGCCATCATTTCAACACAGTTTGTTTCATCACTTCCTATGGATAATTTTCCTTAAACTGTCCTTTAGAAAACTGAAGCTATTCACAGGCAGGTCCATTTACAAAAGTTAACTGCTTAACGTTAATGTTTAGCTTTTAAATGTTTCTCGGAAAGATGCTATCAAACCCGCAGGAATGCGCTGACCCACTAACCCTCTTCCCCTGTCCTGTGTGCAGAGACTTCGTGGAGCGCAAACGGATGGAACCCAAGGACATTCGCCCCCTCGGAGCCCCAGGGGGGCACCTGAACTCACTTCAACCAAACCCTTAAAGCAAAGTCTCCCGTTGCCTACAACGCTGACCAGAGATCCTGATGCCAACCAAGGAGGGCGAGCATGGGCACAGAGCAGGTGAGGTCAGGAGGCCAGAACCACGCCTGGCACTACGTCCTGCAGAAAGGCAATGGAAGTGCAAGAAAGGGAGGACTGCAGACCCGGAGGAGGTTCTAGTAAAAGTAACCCACGTCCATAATCCTGCAAACCTAAAGCTTGTCAACCCCTAGCAGGATAATACAGAAAGCATGAACTCAACTCAGCGGGGCAGCAATTCAAGGAAGGAGACAAAGAAGCAACTCTCCAGCTACAAAATAAAGAAGAGGGAGCGGGACGGCACACAGCAGGAGGGAAGAGGGGGCCACGCTCCTGAAACTAGCTCCATGTCACCGAAAGGCTTGAGGGCTTCCAGTGAGCCACGCCTGCGGACACCCAGCTCAAGGCCGTGAGCAACTTCTGGCTGTCTCCCGACTCCAGGAAGGAACAGGAGACACGCCCAGTGCAGCGCCCCCCAGAGCTGGAGGGAGCATCGGAAAAACAAGCAAGGCTCCTGGGGAAAGTCCTCCCACTTCCTGCTCCCCCGAGCAGAGCAATGGAGACATTCATCAGCACAGGAATGCAGCGGCCGGGGAAGGAGGCTGGTGCCAGCTCCCCACACTGCACACTGAGTCACCCTTGTTAACGGTGTACGGCTGTACATTAACCGTATTTATGTAACTCCGGTAAGACCACTAGCTTGCCAGTTCTGCATTCTCTGTGTTCCCAAGAGTAGGAATGGCAAGGGATGTACGTCCACGAGCTTTTACAGAAATTATGATCTAAAACGACCCCACCAGAATCCACTGAACAAGCACCACACCGGTGGGTTTAAAAGGCACTTTCTGGAACCACCGTGTTCTTTGCCCCTCACACCATTCTAAATCTGACAAAGCCAAACCAACAGAAGAAATGAGGAGATATAAATAAGGTGTGGAAATCAAGGCCACACTGCCACTAAACCAAACCTAGGGTTTTTTTTAAAGGAATGATGAGTGTTTCTACATTTCATATAATTTTTGAAGTTATATCATAGCCTGTAAGGTTTAATCAAATCCTACTGAAGACAGAGAAAAGGGACTGTGCTTTATAGTCATCTGCTAGCGGTGACAGCGCTGCTTTTGCAGCAGGCTTCATGCTCTCTGGTTCTTCCTGTCTAATTTAGCTACACCTAAGGCAGAGTGATGCCCTCCATACCTTTGGTCTATGAGCTCCACGAATGCAACAACCCTTTCAAAATGTAATGAAATTCCTAATGCTTAGCCCACAACATGCCCTCAGTAAATGAAAACTCCATGAATAAAGCCCAGCTGCCAACCAGGCCCAAAGAAATGATCACTGGGAACATACCAACATTCCTCCTGCATCTTTGGATCAGCTTAGCTTCTAAGAGAAGTTAAACGTCACTTCTGAGACAAACACGGACTGTACCTCCCCGTTCCCACCCCCCAAAAAGACTTAGAACAGGGGTCAGCACACTTGTTCTGTAAACATGTTAGGCTTTGTGAGTGACGTAGGTCTCTGCTGTGTATTCTTCTCTGCTTTCTTTTTTTACAATCCTATAAAAATGTAAAAAGCATTCTTAGTTCTGAGGGTGTACAAACACAGGATGTAGTTTGTGACTTCTGACCTACAGCACAAAGAAAATCAAAAACAAGTCACTATTTCTTTATTTCTTTGGGGAAGCAATTATTCCCTAGGTGGTGGGAAACAACTGTGAGTTCAGCAAAGCAAGGTAAAAAGAACGCTCGGTTAAAACAGGAAAAGTGGGTGTAATAACTGTCAGTTGGAGAATCAGGGCCCAAGGGAAGGAAGCTCCATGGGGCCTGGAAGGCCTGGGGTCTCACAGGAGAGCAGAAGGTGTCTGGCACTGTGGTTCAGAGATGCTTTTCCTGCCGTTAACTGTACACTGGCAAACAGTTTAAGCTCAGTTTCAAAAAGCAGAGTTTAAACTGGACGCCATCTCCTACTAAATATCGGTGTCATTTCATTAGGCCTCATTTCTTTCCACACTTTGAACTTTCTTCCCATTGAACATTCCTTACACTCACGGAGGCAGCATTCCGACTGCCTTTTCTTTTGTAGACTGCCACACCTGAAGAGTCGGTCGTAACTCGATTCGTTTTTGTTTTTGTTCTTTAATCTCCCGCTCCCTCCTCCTCCTCCTCCCCCTCCTCCTCCTCCTCCCTGAATTCGGTTTCATGTTTAAGAACAAACATCTCTTTTTGCCCTTCAGGAATGACAACACTTCAGGTCCTCAGCAGAAGTGACTGACGACTCTCATCTGTCAGGTCCTGGTTCCTGAGAGTCTTCGAACTCAACCCTTCAGAACACAAAACTAACAGAGAAAAGTGAGAAAACTCAACCCAGGAAGACTCTTGTCTGGGTGGACACAGGAAGTCACCTTTAAGACCCGGGCCGGTGGGGGTGGGGAGGCGGCAGAGGAAACTGCCCTCCGGCACCAGGGAGAGTCAGAGGCTCTAGGCTAGGGAAGAGGGTGCTTCATCGATCACCAGGAACACGTGACCAGATACCAGAGAAAGAACGGAAGTAATGATGACAGTCGTCTAGTCTCCGAGGTGAGCTGGCAAAGAACTGAAGGGCCAGGCACACCTGACCTGGATCCACAAGGCGTCCAGAAGCCACCCCAAGGCTGAGGAGGTGCCATCTGTAGGTGGCATGATACCTAAACCCAAGCTCGACTTGTGACTTAGCTCTTGAGTTGCATGGCATCAGAAATCAAGAACTAACCTGCTCTACACAAGTGAGCCATTCCATTTCCAGTCCATCCTGTGTATTTAAGATGCCCTGTCGTAGAAATAAGAACCATCCGGGACAACTTAACAATTAAATCACATGGTATCTCTGCTCAAATGGAGTTTGAAAACCACAAAAAGATTTCTACCCCAAAAGGTTGGCATCAGTACTTCAAATCCTAAAGCTCCCAGAATGTATTTCACAAGCATGTAACCTTGAAGGGCCCTTGTTACCTCTTTATTTGCTTTAAATATGTCTTTCTTGCAGGCTGCAGTTGTCCTCCACTCGAAGTAATGCACACAGTCTGTTGCAGTTACAAATTCGGGAGTTCCCTATTTAAAAAAAAAAAGGAAAAATAAGTTAGCATACTGCATATTGTAAAGTGTTCTTTTTCTTTTTTCTTTTTTTTTTTTAAAGTCAGAAACAGTGAAGGCTAACGAAAAATTTTAAACCAGCAGCGGGAGGTGGGGAACGACACACAACTGTTTTAGTTAAACAAGGTCATCAAGAAGTTCCCAAACCCAAAACTTCTGAGACAAAAGCTTCATAAAATCATGTTGGAATTTGGCTATAAATGATCCAAAACTGTTCTACTGCCCCAACTATGCAAGTACAGTAAGCTCATGGGAAGTAATCTTCACTGACCTCCCACTCTCAAACTCCAAATGTTCTCTGAACCAAATGCCAACAAAACCAAAGCCAGAAAATGTGACCTCATGCTTCCTGGAAGCCGAGGGAGGAGGCCCATCTGGACCTGACCGAGCTCGTACACCAGCCTTGCTCAGACGCCCCTGCACTTGAGGGCGGCCCCTCCCAGCAGAAGGGGACCAGCGAGGACTCTGAACTGGTCAGCCACAGTGTGGCTGGTTGATAAGACATGGCGGGGACTTACCTCTGTGCGCCCATGTGCAAATCTAAAGAGTTCTGTGAATTCTGGTTCTCACAGGGTGAACACAGAATTCTTGAAGACAATTTACTTAAAATTCAAACAACAAGCTAGCTTATTCTGTAACTCAGACCTCCAGATTTCATACCACTGCAAACAGATTTTTTCCCAAGGTTTCAACATGGGCAATAGTGCAACTGATAGGCTGGTCCAAAGTTAACAATATAAGTTCTATTTTTAAAGTTCTTCAGACAAGACAGTATGGCCCTGAAAATGCAACAGTCACAGTACCAAATTCTAAAAATGATATTTCCAAGCAATCTGGTAACTGCGTAAGTTTCACTCAACCTGATTTTTCTGAACACGGATTCTTACTCTGATTAGAGAACATTCACAGGGTTTGTACACAAATTGCTTTTGCTAAAAGCTAGCAATCATTTGCTGAGAGCCCCTTTCTAAACACCAAAGATTAAAATCAAAAAATCACATACAATATGCAGATAGCGAGAACACAAACATCATGCTTTAAACAATTAGGTCCCATTTCAACACTAGTAAGACCCCAAAAGTTGGGAACCCCATTACCCACTGGCCAAGGCTTCTTCTAGATAGATGTTAATATGTTCCATTTAATGTAAATGAGGACAAATGTTTAAAACAATAAACACACTGCCTTGAAAACTATCAAAATAAAAGGCTGGGAGAAGAAGTTTCAGAAAGAAAAAAAAAAATGTATGCCTGCAACATAAACATTAAACAGTGCTTTGAGTTTAAACACCCTAATCTTTACACTGTAGTTTTACACAGGATGTGGGTCAAGTTTCACTTAAACCTTGTAACTATAGGCTTAGGCTTTGTTTACTTATTGGTTCTTAATGGTGCCGGTAATAAGGCTGGGGTGTCTGTTCATCTGTTTGCTTTGCTCACTTAGCTGTCCTAGAGTACCCGCTACAGCGAGAAGGCCCCAAGGACAAACATTTTTAAAAGAAAGATTATAAAGTGCCTCTGTGTGGACTCACCAAGGTTTTCCCGCATAAGAAGGTGATGCTACTCTGGATTCTGTGATTCTGCCCGCAGGTCACTGGTGTGCTGAATTCCAGGAGAGATCTGGTTGTATTCTTAAAATGAGAGTCACCTATTCGGAAAGCAAAGAGCACGAACAAGCCACAAAACATTCATAACCATAAAGCTAATTCCAAGCATGGGCAGGTTAAACATGGCACTGTAATTCATTTGAAAGCTTACCAACTTCCAAACTGCCCCTTCCCCAGAATTCTCCATCTCAGGCATGGCACCCCCACACAGCCAGCTGTTGAAGGCCCCAACACATTGCACTCAGTCCTATCTTCCTCTCACCTATCATATCAGAAAGTTGTACTGCTTCTACCTGCGCCTCAGATGCATCCGCCTCTCTCCTCTACAACTACTGAAACCACTGGCACCTCTCACCTGTATTCTGGCAACAGCCTCCTAACTGGGCCCCTTGCCTCCAACTCCTGGCTCGTCCCTCACCATCCTCCCTGCCCCATCCGTCTCGCACCAAAAACATAAATCAGAAATATATAGCTCGGCTGCTGAAATTCTTCAATAACTTCCCATCATACATGCTATAAAATCAAAATTCTTTAGAATGGTCCATAAGTACGGTGATCACTTCTCAGTTCGCCTGGGATAGTACTGCAATAAAAAGTCTCTATAATATCAATATGATGGTAGTTGGCATAGGAACGAATAAACTGACAGACTGGAACAGAGATCAAGACACCAGAACAGAGAGCACACAGACATATCTATGAGTCAAACTGTGATATACAATAGAAGTAACGTATCAGGTCAGTGAGCAAAGAGACTGTTCAATAAATGAAACTGGAAACAAAATGGCAATCCATACAGGAAAAAGGATAAAAACGGAATTCCTACCTACCACTGTATACAAAAATCAAGTCTAAGTGAATTAAAAGATGTAAACATCAGAAACCAAATTTTAACTCAGTAAAAGCTAGAGTTACCTTTTAGATCTTAATGTAGGAAAATACTGAAGACTCAAAAGCATTAACTACAAAAAAAAATAATAAATGTGGCTTATTAAATTTAAAAGTTTATATTCATGAAAAAATAGCTTAAGGAAAACTATTTAAGCTATTTTAAAAAAATAGCTTTAAAAAGTTTAGAACAAGTTATAAACTAGGAGATACGAAGAGCTGGCAAAGAACTAGCATCAAGAAGATATATACTCACACACAAAAACAAGAAGTTTTTTTTATAATTCTAGAAAATAAAACGAACGACGTCTGACAGAGAGAACACGCTGAGAGGAGAGAAGGAAACCCACACCTAGTCACCGTATGGTGATTCTAATATCAAAGGCAAAGATAAAATTCTAAAGCTTCTGGAGGGAAAGACTTGATCACATGCAATAGATAACTCAATATAAAATGGACAAGACATGATCAGACAGGAGAAAAACACCTTCATAAATAAAGAGGTGTTCAACATCACTGGTGATCAAGACCATGCGGCTTACCAATTCCAGCCATTCTATCGACAAAAATTAAATACCAAATGTGGGAGAAGAGAAGGTCCAGAGCTCTCCTGTGTTGCTGGTGGAAGTGTGAACTGGTACAATCACTGCATAAGTGGGCATGGCATTGTGTCCTATCATTGAACATTCATGTACCCTAAGGCCTAGCTTTTCAACTCTTAGGTAAATACATAAGCGAAAGCCATAGACGTACACATGACAAGAAACATGTGAAAGACCATCTCGTGTTCTTCACACTAGCAAAAACCTGGAAACAGGGACTCCCCTGGTGGTCCAGTGGTTAAGACCCTGCGCTCCCAACGCAGGAGGCCCAGGTCCGATCCCTGGTCAGGGAACTAAGACCCAGCGCAACCTAATTAATTAATTTCTTAAAAGCCTGGAAACAACTCAAATGCCCATCAGAAGAGTGGACAAATTAACTTTGGTAGATCTACAATATTACGTAGGAATCAGAGGAATAAATCACAGTGAAAGATAATATAGTTGTTTTTCAACAATATAATATTGTTACCACTTAAGTCCCAAAAAATTACACACAGCGTGATACAGACTTTCTATTAAGTTAAAAACACCACATACAGCCAGACATTTGAGAAAGAGAGACAGACAGACTCTGGGAAAGAGAGGAAAGAAGAAAGAAAATGTTCAAATACAGGATGTGAGCGAATGATTACCTCCAGTGAAGAGAGACAGGAGGATGGAAGACCACACAGACAGTGGTTACAGTCAAGGTCCTAGATTTTGTTAGAGAAGGGGTTCGTTGCATTATCCAAAACAACTAATTAAAAAACAGAAAGAGGTTACTTTACAGATTGATGATGAGTGCGTGTCATGACCTCAGGATTACAACTGGTCCAATTTGATAAATACGGCAGAGATCTTTAAGAGAGAGAGACAGAGAGCAGAAAGGGTAAAACTTAAGACGCCAATGGAGAGCGGATAATGGCTTTCAGACCCACAGCACCATACCAACAACAGTACAGCGGTTCTTTCTCCTGCCTGCCTACGTGATTCTGCCTGCCAGAATCGTCCTTCTCTGCCAGAAACTCCAGGGTTCTGTTTGAAAATCTTTTCTCGACCGCATAGGCGCAGATGCCCTGAGGCGGCGGCGGGACCGAGGACAGCGCCCGTAGCCCCGCCCACAGTGGGCGTGCCTGGGACCGGGAGAGAGGGTGGGGCTTCGACGCGCCCTGCAGCGCTGCGCTCCGGGATACACGGAGGGCGGGCTAGGCCGGTGGGAAGCGGCGCGCAGCGGCCAGGAGGGGGCGCTCCCGGGCTGCGGGTCCCCCACCTTAAAGACCCTCCCCCCACGCCTCCTGTCCCCCCACACGGCGGCCCCATCCGGCCCTGTGCCCAGAGCTCCTGGGGGCTCCTCATAACTGCTGGGTTCGCCCTGAAAAGAAAACGAGGAGGGCCCTGGCCTCAGGCCGGGAGGGATCCGGCAGACCTCTGCCACCGCGGCGCGGGGCACCGGCATCCCTCAACGTCAGGCCCCATCGGCATCGCGCCCGCCTGTCCACCTTGCCTTCTTCCTCTGCCCGCTCCACCTGGCGGCCAGGACCGACTGCCGACCCCGGCACTCGGAGAGAGGCCGCAGTGCACCGCGGCAGTGAACCGCGGCAGACAACCGCGGCAACCGGCCAGCCTGGCCGTCCTCCCCGGACGAGAGCCGGGCGAGGACTGCGGGGCGGCGGCCAGCACGCCAGGCCCACGGCCAGCTCCCGAGGACGGCGCCAAATGGGCTGGGCCGCGCTCGCCGGGCCCGCCAGACCGCGCCGGGTCCTCCAGACCGCGCGCCGGGCCCGCCAGACCACGCTCTCCAGGCCGGGTCCGCCAGACCAGACCGCACTGGCGGGGCCCCACCAGACCAGACCGCGCCGGGTCCTCCAGGCCGCGCTCTCCAGGCCGGGTCCTCCAGACCAGGCTGCGCGCCCCAGGCCCGCCAGACCGCGGTCTCCAGGCCGGGCCCGCCAGACCAGGCCGCGCTCGCCCAGGCCCGCCAGGCCGCGCCGGGTCCTCCAGACCGCGCTCTCCAGGCCGGGTCCGCCAGACCGCGCTGGGTCCTCCAGACCGCGCGCTGGGCCCGCCGGACCGCGCGCTGGGTCCTCCAGACCGCGCGCTGGGCCCGCCGGACCGCGCCAGGCCCACCAGACCGCGCGCGCCAGGTCCTCCAGACCACGCTCTCCAGGCCGGGTCCGCCAGACCAGGCCGCGCTCGCTGGGCCCGCCAGACCAGCCCGAGCTCGCCGGGCCCGCCAGATCGCGCCGGGTCCTCCGGACCGCGCCAGGCCGTGCGCGCCCGGTCCTCCAGACCACGGTCTCCAGGCCGGGTCCTGCAAACGAGGCCACGCGCGCCGGGCCCACCAGACGGCGCTCTCCAGGCCGGGTCCGCCAGACCAGGCCGAGCTCTCCAGGCCAGGCCGCGCCGGGTCCTTCAGACCCTGCGCCCCGGGCCCGCCAGGCCACGCTCACCAGGGCCCGCCAGGCCGCGCCGGGTCATCCAGACCGCGCTCTCCAGGCCGGGTCCGCCCGACCAGGCCGAGCTCGCCCGGGCCCACCAGACCAGACCGCACTGGCGAGGCCCCACCAGACTAGACCGCGCCGGGTCCTCCAGGCCGCGCTCTCCAGGCCGGGTCCTCCAGACCAGGCCACGCACCCCGGGCCCGCCAGACCCGCCCGACCGCGGCCTCCAGGCCGGGCCCCCCAGACCGGGCCGCGCTCACCTGGGCCCGCCCGACCAAACCGCACTTGCCGAGCCCGCCAGGCCGTGGCGGGTCCGCCCGACCGCGGTCTCCAGGCCGGGTCCGCCAGACCGCGCCGGGTCCGCCAGACCACGCGCTGGGCCCTCCAGACAGCGCTCTCCAGGCCGGGCCCTCCAGGCCGCGCTCGCCCGGGCCCGCCAGACCAGGCCGCGCTCACCCGGACCCGCCAGACCCGGCCACGCGCTACCGGCCAGGCCCCGGGAGGTCCTCCCGACCCTGCGCGCCAGGGCGCCCGGCAGGCCACGCTCGCCCGCACCCGCCAGACCCGGCCACGCTCCGCAGCCCAGGCCGCGCCGGGTCCTCCCGACCCTGCGCGCCAGGCCCGCCCGGCCGCGCTCGCCCGCGCCCGCCAGCCCCGGCCACGCGCTGCCAGCCAGGCCGCGCCGGGTCCTGCAGACCCTGCGCGCCAGGCCGCGCTCACCAGAGCCCGCCCGACCAGGCCGCGCTCCGGGCCTGCCAGGCCTCGCCTGCCACCCTCGCCGTCCGCGGCCGAGCCCAGCCGAGCTCGCAACCCGGCCTCGCTGAGGCTGCCGGGCCTGGCAATCGCGCCTCCACCTGCTGCCTCGGGGCCCAGCTCGCGGCCGCCGGGCCTCCTCAGCACCTCGCTCAGAGCCTGCCAGCCAGGCCGCCAGCCCTCTCCGTGCTAGTCTCCGACGTGCTCCAGCAAGGAAGGCCTCTCCCTCGCTGTCCACCCTCCCTCCTCTATTGTATCGTCTTTCGACGTGTGCTGTTCACGTGTTATTTCACCAAATTAAGAGTCCCCTCTGTCCAACTTTCCCCTACAGCTACTGCCGCACTTTTCCGCTCCTCTTTACACGAACACGCTGAGATTTCTACTCTCGCTTCTACCAGACACTCCCCTCCCCTTGTCCCCTGCACGGGCTGTTCCCCCAGAGCCACGTGACCCACTGGCTTTTCGGCTTCAAGTCTTTGCTCAAATGTCACTTTCTCAGCGACACTTACCCCAGTGAATATTCCTGAACACACACTCCTGAGACCCCCAGCACTCCTGACACTCCTTTTCTTTTTTACAGCATTCCTCACAGTGTGATATACCACTGAGCCATTGTTTGTTCTTGTCTGTCTCCCACGGCACTAGAACGTAAGCTCCATGAGAAAAGGGATTTTTGTCTGTTTGGGTGACTGATTCAAATATTTGTTACAAATAAATAAATGAATATTAAGTGTTGGCTGTTTTAAAAATATTTATATATACATATATCTGTCACGGTGTGATTTAACCAAGTAAATCAATAAAGTATACTAAAATTTATTGAACTATCCCCATAGTTAGGCTGTTTCAGCATATTTGCCACAATTACCAATGCTACAAGTAATGTTTTTGTACAAAAATCTATGTACAGTATTAATTCCTCCATTGTTGGTAAGATTACAAAAGTACATTACGGGAATCGAAGTTTTAAAATTTGACGGACAATGCCAGACAACCAGGAGAGACTATAAATGAGATGAAAACATGAGTTATACCTAAAAATCCACCAGATATCATCTTAAATATCCAACAGGATTATGTAATTTTAGAAAATGAAAGCTACAAGAGGAAAAGGTATTTTCACATGTTAATAGAGACACAAAATTCAATCTAGTGATCGACCTGGATAGCTGTTGTAGATTTCTGTGAGTGAGTGCACACAAGAATCAGACAGTAAGTATCATCTGAAGTCAAGGGTCAGGCTCCTTAAGAGTAAATGAAGTCACATGACCGGCAACTACAACTGAATTCACTCTATCCTACACCCAGGTCACCTATAAAAAAGCCAGTCAGAATCCCAGGCTTTGGTGGTGAGTAACCTCACGTAACATCCTTCCTTAGTGGGTCTGCTACCTCGGTTAAATGGGCTGGTAACAGCCTTCATGAAGTGGACACCTAGTTTTTAACCCCCAGAAAGATTAATTAAATGAAAACCATGGTATTAATATTTAGGATTTTAGGAGGAATGTGAAAATATTCAGTATTTTTACATACTTGCAATGTCTAATTTTATAACTAATTCAAAGGTTATAACTAAGCAATTGATTTAGAATTGTGACAGTATTTGAACAACTAAGAGAACTTCAGGTTTATCATATTTCTACATTTAAACTATTAAACTTTTAAGAATTATTATTAGTCCTTAAGTTTTCACTGTCAGATCGGACATCGAAGTACTTTAAAGAGAAATCAAATACATAAAATGTATAAATCACTTTAAAATGTGAAGATGATTCAATTCAGTTGTAAATGGAACCAAATGGTTGTTCACAGACCCCATATAAACGACTGCTAAACTCTGTTAGGTTTATATATGTAACAATATAATATCCTTGGCCTAAGGAAGAACACAGGATTTTTTATCAAAAATAATGTAATATTATTTAAACCAAAGTTGAGGTCTTAATATTTGTTCCGAAGTACAAAAACTGCCCTTGCGGGCACTATAAAACTCACATCAACAATGATCTTCCCAGAAGGGTTACAGACAACCATCTTCCTATAGCAATGTATGAATGTGCCCGCTTCTAGGCTCCTTGCCAGTAGCCCATGATTCAACCATTCAAACTTCTGCCAATGTGACTGAAGGAAAACTAGACTTCATTATTGCTTTGATTTGCATTTATGCCTGGCTTACTAACGAATGGACCATCTGGATTTCTTCTTTTGTGAATTGCCTGTTCTTAGACTTTGCCATTTTTCTACTGGGTTGTTTTTCTTACCATTTGTTAAGAGAAAGTCCTACCTCCTCCAGGTTAAGTTTCTATGTTACTAGGTTTTTCCCAATGTTCTACTGTCTTTTTACTTTTAACTAATCCATAATTTCTGTTACACAATATGAAGGAGAGGTCTAATGTTGTTTCCTAACAGATAAACAGCTTAATTACATACAAATTTTAGGTTATACGTTAAGTTCTCGTATGTATTTGGATCTACTGTTATACTAACTCTTCTGTTCCTCTGATCTGCTCCAGTTTTTGTGGCTATTTTAAAAATTCACACTTTTTTTTTCCTTTTTGGGAAGTTCATGTTAGTTTCCAGCTGTCCTCTAAGGGTCAGGAGTTCAGGTCACCCACCGTAGTTCCCATATTAGCTCTACAACTGTCTGATGTGACCCTGTGGCTAGCAGAGCAAGAACCCTGAATAAATCGACAGGCTCTGCAGCTGGCCTGACAGCATTCAAATCCGTAACCATGCAACCTCTGGCAAGCTGCTTATCCATTCAATGCTTCAGTTTCTTCATTTATAAAATGAGGGAAATGAGATCATCTACTGCAAAAGTTGTTGAATGAATTAAATGAGATAAGTCTACTTAAAAGCGTAACACCTGGCATGTAAGTGCACACCAAATTTAGTTTTTAGTTATAAAACTAAATTTACAATAACAAATTTAGTTATTTCTACCATACAACACGAATTAGCAAAATTAGATCAGGTTCAAGATTATCTGTGATGATGTTAATGTCAGGCTCACTCGCTCCTAGTCGTGTACTTTCCTGAGCTGAAGGACAGGGTAATAACCCCTAGTGCAGAAAGTACACATCAGCTAGCATACCATTCTCTCCCTCAGGGAGTCTGAGGCCCCAGGAAAAGTATGTCATGTGTGTCTGGGGGTAAAATGAGATTAGAAACAGCTGGTTTATATCACCATCAACTAGTAACAACTCATCTTTTTAACTCTCCCTTTTAACCAACCCTTTCCTAGTCCATCAGGCTCAGCTTTCTAAAAACACATTCTATCAGATTACCTCCCCCATTACCATCACAAAGAACCTATAACAGATCCACTACCTACCCCAGAAAATATCAACTCTCCTGCCTGGCTTTCAAAGCTGACCTGACTTGGTCATTCTCAAATTTTGTGTCAACCTCACAAATCACCCTCCTAGTGACTTGTGTGCATCTGGTATACATCTATGTTACATTACACTATACTGTACTACCACAAACTAGAAGACACACTTTCATTAGCCAAAAATACTATAGCCAAGTATTATAATAAAGTCAAGAGGAAAACTACTTTTCCTCTTTCTGAAAACCTAAGTAACACTGGCCAACAGGCCCACTTGTGGCCTCTCTCTCTGAATGGTCAAAAGATCCCAACCAGGAAACCGGGGATCTCATTTCTAAGTTTTTTAAGTATATCACAAAGTAATAAAATTTGGTCCAAGAGTTCAGAACAACCTGGTGCTTTCTCAGATCTCTACCCAGGGCCTCAAATCCCTCTTACCGTCTCCGTGTTGGAAGAGAGGGAAACCAAACACACGCTGGACCTGAACAGGAGACCTCCCAGACCTCACTCTTCTTACTCTAAACCATTACTTTCTAAAAAGCCCCTTTTAACTATGCTTAGGAATTTCCATTCAAGATGAGAGATGGAGCTACCAAAGTAAGCTGCCCCTCCCAACTCCAAAAACCTACAGAGTTCCCTCTTCTCACTGCTACACTGTCCCCGGTCACGCGCTGTCTCCACTTCATGACTGACCCTCACCATCAGACCTCACCATTGAAAATGCCTTGGTCAAAAGGTCACCACCCACCGACATCCATGACATCACATCCAAGGACGACACTGGCCGCTTTTATGTCTGCCCTACGTCTCTTTAGGCATCTGCCCCTTTCCCACTCCACGTAACTTGGTAGGGCCGTCAACCACCGGGATTACCCTGCCAAAGGAAAGGGATACTGACAAAAAAAAAAAGAGGGCTTTTGGGGAAATGAAATGAGCCCTACCTAGGAAAGAAAGGTTTGTGCTTTTTCCTCTGGGATGGGCGGTCCTTAGGACTATTTAATTTTTAGTGTAAGCCCAAAACCAGTGACCGTCTTTGACCCGATGTGAATACAGACTGCCTGAGACTCAAACCACCACAGAAGGCAGAAAGGTATAAGGGGGAAGGGAGCTAGGTACTAGAGGAAATGAGGTGAAAAGAGGGAGAAAAGTAAAGACAGGGTTTAAGAAAAACATGAGAAGGCAGATCCATGTAGAAAACGTCCTTCTATATCAATAAACACAAACATGCATAATTCTTCATAATGACTGCACAGTATCCGCTAGATGGGAGTAACCTAATCTGGTCTCAAATTGGACGTTTAAATTGTTACCACTTTTAACTCCTATAAAGCATAAAATGCATATTATGTATCATAAGCATATATAATTGTATAGACAGCTGTATACACATAGAGTCATTTTTGCAAAATTGGGATCCTGCACATCCAGTAATTTAAGGGTAGTTTTACTTACCCACGGAACGAAAGCTGTTTGTCTTCGAGTCGTGCACACAAACAGCACTTGATAGTCCACACTGGGCAATATTCACATTTCCACAGATGTTGATTTTATAAAGCATGTTATTTTTGGTATCAACAGCTTCCCATGTATAACTAGAAAAGAAGAAAAGCAATTTGTCACTGTCACTGATCTGCCAATAATTAAACTTCTCTCTAGTTTCATATTCAAGCCACAGTTGCTTAAGATTACCATAACCTAGAAGATACACTTTCATTAGCCAAAAATACTAAAGTCAAACTATGTTAAGTTGAATAGAAGCCAGGGCAGAAACCACTAAATACCACCTCACTCTGGTTCAATCCACCCTGAAGCAGCCTCAAGACTCCATGAACATTGAAATACTTAAAATTCTACCATTAATTTAAGAATATCAGCTCAGAAGTCTAAGTCATTGCTCAAGAATCATGTTGAATTTTAAGATAGTGACCTTTCCAATCACACTGGAATGCTGAAAAGCCAGATGATTGTTTTTAACTTCATCTTAATTAAAAACTAGTTATGGCATGAAAGACAGTTCTAGTTCTGGTTTTACCTTTTACAGCTACAGTTCAGATCTGAACTGACAAGGTGAAGCTGTGCCATGAGGCAACTGATCCAAAATCAGACAAAATTTACTTTAGGTTGATTCAATGTATCAAGCATTCTACATGCATTAAAACTTGCTGTCTGTTCAAACCTCTGGCAAAGTAGATATTGAGCAACTGCCCATGAACCAAAATGCACACTTGGGACAAAACACAGTTGACCCTTAAACAACATGGGTTTGAACTGCACGGGTCCACTTCTATGTGTATTTTTTCCCCTAAGTACTGTACTGCCATATACCGAACTACATGATCCACGGTTGGCTGACTCCACAGAAGCAAACTGCGGATACAGAGGGCGAACTGTAAAGTTCTATGCGAATTTTCAACGGGGGTGGGCAGGGTAGGGGGGTGGCACTCCTAACACCCACACTGTTCAAGGGTCAACGATAATGCTCTGTCAGTCCTGTCATAAAAATTATTCTCAATTCTCCACTCTTCCCAGGGAAAATGTTGTGTCCATTTTGTAAAACTTCCTCAGCAAGTGTAGACAGGAAATGAGGAAAGAAAATAAAAAGTTCCTCGCAAAACACAAGGATACATTCATGCAACAGTATTGTTGAAAGAAAGATAAATCAAATCAGACTTGCTTCGGCTAGGCCTATCCTGGAATTGTGGAGGGCCTGGGTGTGAGGCCCTGAGGTTGCTAAACCCTAAGTGCTTGTGTATGTGTCAGGAGTACCCAAAGCAGTACCAGCTGGATGAGAGAATGCACTCCCCCAGGAGTCCACTTACCACAGCGGTGACAAAACACCGGGCAACACACCCCTCCCTGACCAGAGCCCGCCTCCCCAGAGCCCCGCCCAGCAATGGAGGAGCCCTAACACAGGGTTACTGGCAGGCAAGGAGCCAAGCACTCTCCTGAACCCAGGTCTCAGGACCCATCCATTCCACCTGCCAGGAAGCCAAGGACCTGGGCACAGTCAGCATGCAGGCAGGACTGCTCCCCTGGGAGTTCTGACAGCCTCGGAAGTGCGAGAAACCTGAAAAACAGGCTGGGGTGCTTTGGTGAGGGCCCAGCTGGGCTCAAAAGTAGTTACCACTGAACTCAGCTTCTTCATCGGTAACACCTTAGAGATATCGCCCAGAGTCAGGAGAGTTACACGGCCCTAGAAAATGACCCAAATAACACCAGGCACAAGAAAATCATCCATCAAGGCCTGTTTCTTTTGACCTTCACTAACCTTCATTCATTCGCTTCACAAAATATTTTAAGTACTTAGTGAGGAGTACAGCGATGATCAAACAACAATCAGACCAAAAAACCCCTGCCCTCCTGGAGTGTATATTCCAGGGGAGGACAGACAACAAACAGGTAAAGAGATACACAGGAAAATTCCATCTCCTAACACGAGCATGCTTTCACAAAAACAAAAGAGCGGAATGTGATAGGAAATGACCCAGTAGTTACTTAACTTTACTTATTGTCGTTGGGGAAGTCTTTTGTGATCCTACTCACCCTGGGGCTTGAATGACAAGAAGAGCAACCCAGGGGGAGATGCGGAGGGCAGAATATCCAGCAGACTTACTAGCCATTTTGAGGTCCTGAGGCAGGAAGAAACTTAGCACGTGGATGGAAAAGAAAGGAGCGAGGTGGATAAAGAGACCGGGAGAAGATGACGTCCAGGAGATGGGGACACCTGGTCACACAGATTAAAGGAAGCAGTTTTGATTTTGTACTTGAAGCAAAGAAAGGCCACTCAAAGACCCACTCTGTGGATCTTTCCTTAAAGATTTAAGCCAGGGTCTTCATGTGCAGAGGATTAGTAAACTTTTCTATTAATTACAGTTAATTAAGGAAAATCGTGAATCTCTTACTCAGGACCCCTAAGCTTTTCCAGGATAGCAGACATCAGATTTAAAGCCAAATTTAAAGCAATGGCACCATTAAAGTGTTCCAGAATCCTAAGAACATGAGAGGTGTGTGAAGGTATTTTAGAATGAGTGAATGAGGAGGAAACAACTCCAAAGACATCCACGTGGTTACTGAAAATGCTACGCTTTTCTTAAAACAGAAACCCCCTGCTGTTTTTTGCAGAGGTGATACTTAAATAAGCTAGAAGGAAAGTGCCTGTGTTTGTGGAGCAGCAAAGAGATGGAAAAGAGTAAAACGCGGGAGGTTGTCCTGATTATCTGGAAAGCAGCGTTCCTAGAAAAACGTTGCTCTAGTCAACTATATTTCTTTTCTCTATTTGTATCTCATCATTTTCTTTCTGTCAAGATTTATCAAAATGATAGGCAGTGGGCTTTCCTGGTGGTGCAGTGGTTGAGAGTCTGCCTGCCGATGAAGGGGACGCGGGTTCGTGCCCCGGTCCGGTTGGATCCCACATGCCACGGAGAGGCTGGGCCCGTGAGCCATGGCCGCTGAGCCTGCGCGCGCAACAGGAGAGGCCACAGCAGTGAGAGGCCCGCTTACCGCGCAAAAAAAAAAAAGATAAGCGGTTATCAGATTAAGGGGTGAGGACCCTGTGAAAGTACGTGAGTGCTGGGTTTCTTCAGGACTTTCATTTAACCACACACCACAGGGCAGCAACTCACAAATCCAAACTGCAGCACCTGGGCAAAGAGTCCTTAGTCATCTCCCTTAAAAATGGAGAAAGGGCATCTGCAGGCTGTCAGGGCTTGAAACGCTTGGATTCCAATGGACAAGTGTTTGCTTTAAAACAGATACACATGCCCAGTGCCTTGTATCAATAGGAGCTCAGGGATAATCATTCCGTTGAAATCATCGATCTGAAAACTCATGGAGCACACTCCAAAAACTACGGTGTATCCTGGTACGCCCCCAGTTAGATTCAGGTATCATCTAGGTAAGCTTTCACTAGTAGGAAATATTTTTTAAAGATGACTTCATTAAACTTGAAAATCACAGAAATATCTGATATCACTTTTTAAGAAAATTACATGTTTGGAACTAGATGATTCTACACTCCTTGCCAGATTGAAGGCCACATTACCAGAATGGCCTAGGCTGAAACCATTCTTTAAATTTATGCTAAAGTTTTAAAGCACCATGATCATATTCTAGAACCAGAGAATGGATACAGAAACAATAAAAGTACAGACTAAATAACATTTAATGATACATTTAATGAATAATAATCTTTTCTCCAAAAGTTTTCCACTAGAAAATTCTCTGCGATAAAATGAACCTGTAGGGCTTCCCTGGTGGCGCAGTGGTTGAGAGTCCGCCTGCCGATGCAGGGGACACGGGTTTGTGCCCCAGTCCGAGAGGATCCCACATGCCGCGGAGCGGCTGGGCCCGTGAGCCATGGCTGCTAAGCCTGTGCCTCCGGAGCCTGTGCTCCGCAACGGGAGAGGCCACAACAGTGAGAGGCCCACATACCGCAAAAAAAAAAAAAAAAGTGAACCTGTACAGCCAAAATGAGGAAACCCAACATTATGATTTATCTAAGAGCCAAGCAACTGAGACCGTTCAGCTGAGATTCCCAGAGAAGTCTATATTCTAAAGTACGCTTTTTGGACCTACACAAATAAAGAGGAAAAAAAAAACTAACAGGAAAAAATGAGACCAACATATTAGACCAAAGATGTTAAAATTTTAAACTTTTAGCAGGAAACAAACCGTGGAATAAAATACCTGCAAGTTCTGTGGAAATGTAGTCTTCATTCAGAGAGAGAGAGAGAGAGAGAGAGAGAGAGAGAGACACACACACACACACACACACACACACACACACGTTTTAAATACATCTGCGTTACAAGCATCTCCTGCAGCAGGATAGGTATGAAAGCCCAGTGGGCATTTTCACCAAAACTCTGACACTCGTATCAGGTCAAGTCTTCTTCTAAAAGACACTGTGGTTCTATGCTGTCCTCCATCTCATCTGTGAGAAACAGGATGCAAAGAGGTGGCGCAGAAGAACCACAACGGCCGGAGGAAGCGGGTGGTCCACAGGGGCATCACCCAGAAGCCCCGCCCACTTCCAAGTCTTGCAAAATTCAGTTCATATCCTCTGAGAAGGCAGCCTAATCCCGGTTAGAAATGTTCTTCTGGACACAAAACCACCTATGTTAGAACCCTGGCTTTGAAAATTAGCAAAAGCAAGCAAGATCCTTGCCATTCTTACCTCATTTTCCAGAGTATAAAATGCCACTAGCCAATGTCGCCCACGCCCTCTTAAAGACTCCAAATTCATTTCAAAGCAAACCTGACGATTAGACACATGGATACGCATGCAACGCCCCCCGGACCACGTGGGCTGGTCCCTGCTGCGTCCTTAGCTCTGATGCCAGCCCTCCTGGCATTTCCCACCACCCATCGCTAGATCTTCTTAGGTGTCTGGCATCCCCAACTGCCCCGTGGTTCTGGACAGGAGTGTCCCCTGCCCCAGAATGACATATGGACATATATATGGACAGAATCAATATATGCTGGCAGGTTGGGAAGGAAGCCGGTCAGTGAACTAAGAACGCGTCACAGCAAACTCTCAACCACAGGCGCTGACGGCCACTCAGCAAGCCACCCAAGCACCTCACGCCATTAATCAACTCTCCCGAATTCCTCTGCTTCAGAGCCAAAGACTCCAAGGCTCAGAGAATTGAAGCCCCTTGCCCAACATCACACAAGTATGAAATGACAAGGCCAGGCATAAGCCAGGGCTGTCTCAGCCCCACAGGCCAGCGCTTACACTAAGGTAAACTGCCTCATTTACTTGCAATTTGTTTACGTTTTTTTTTTTTTAACTTTTCAGAAAATATTTACTTTCAATTACAACACTGAAGCTGGCAAACCATTCCAGGAAACTTTACAGTTTAAATCTTGTCACAATAGATGCCCCTAAAATGGCAGATCCAGGGCTTCCCTGGTGGCGCAATGGTTAAGAATCCGCCTGTCAATGCAGGGGACAAGGGTTCGAGCCCTGGTCCAGGAAGATCCCACATGACGTGGAGCAACTAAGCCCGTGCACCACAACTACTGAGCCTGCGCTCTAGAGCCCACGAGCCACAATTACTGAGCCTACGCTAGAGCCCGTGAGCCGCAACTACTGAGCCCACGGGCTGCAACTACTGACGCCTGTGTGCCTACAGTCCGTGCTCCACAACAAGAGAAGCTGCCGCAATGAGAAGCCCACGCACGGTAACAAAGAGTAGCCCCCGCTCGCCGTAACTAGAGAAAGCCCGCGTGCTGCACCAAAGACCCAACGCAGCCAAAACTAAAATAAAATTTAAAAAGTAAGTTTAAATAAAATAAAATAAAATGGCAGATCCTGTGTGGCCTGTCGATTTCCAAAGTGAGTGAATGCATCTGAGCACGGCCCCTAAGGAGAGGCTGTGACCTTTGTGAAGATCCAGGCTACCCTAAGTCAAACTGATCAACAGATGAGACACTTTTCTGAGCTCAAGTTCTTGCCTACCTTTTCAACTTCTGCTACTATTTCCCCCCATCCCGTCCAGTTCTGCTTTCTCTTTCTCACACTTTGAATTGCCACACACCAGAGGCACTGCCTTCAGCAACCTGTCTTCCCTCATCCAACTCGTTTCCACGGAAAGAATATCAATTCCCTCAGCCCCCTCCTCCCCACGGGCCGCCCTCACCTCACTTTTGTATCCAGGCCGGTTGAGAATTCCACCAAGAAGGAACACATCTATATTGTTTTCCCCGCCTCAGATTCACACCCTCCTTTAAAAAGACTCCTGAGCTCAGCAGAACACTGCCCTCCGAAAACCTCAGCCGAGAGTCCAATAGCGTCATCAGTTAACTGGGAAACATCCTGCAATCAAACCATCGAGCCAGCAGGGAACAGGGCAGAGGACAGAGGTCACATACAAGGCAAACCACTTTAAGAGATGTCTGATTTTAAAGTGAGTTCTGGAGACTTCCCTGGTGGTCCAGCGGGTAAGACTCCGCGCTCCCAAGGCAGGGGGCCCGGGTTCGATCCCTGGTCGGGGAACTGGATCCCTCATGCACTCCACAACTAAGAAGCCCACATGCCGCAACTAAAGACTCAGCTCAGCCAAAATGAATTAATTCATTAATTATATTAAAAAATACAAAAATAAAATGAATTCTGTGGCTGAGATATGCCCTGGAGGTGGACAATTCATCTCACTGTATAAGGTGAGCACGCAGGCTGTCGTTCCCTTGGTTAAAGAAAACTTGAGACCATCTGCCCCTGACTGTAATCCCACCGCCTCTGCCGAAACCACCCTGGGCGATGGCAGTCAGTCTGCGTCTATCCATTTTAACCTCCTTTGGTTTACAGTTCATAATATCCTGAAAGGTGTTGGCAGGTCACCAATTAGAAGGAAGTACACAAGTAGCACGCTTGTGTCAACCACCCCCGAGACAGGAAGGCACTTCTACTTCCCCAGTCCTGTTCAGCAAATGCCACATTGAGAACGCAACCTGGTCAAAACGGGACCACGCTAGAGGCAGCAAGGAAGAAGCAAGTCTAACCGACCATGACAAGTGCCCAGAGATCAGAAAGCTTCATGAAGAGAAACACAAAGCCATCTCCGCTGAATGCGGTGCAAACGTCTGTCCAAAAGAGAGCAGTCAAAAGAAAAAGCCGGGCTTCCCTGGTGGTGGAGTGGTTGAGAGTCCGCCTGCCGATGCAGGGGACACGGGTTCGTGCCCCCGTCCAGAAAGATCCCACATGCCGCGGAGCGGCTGGGCCTGTGAGCCATGGCCTCTGAGCCTGTGCGTCCGGAGCCTGTGCTCCACAACGGGAGAGGCCACAGCAGTGAGAGGCCCGTGTACCACAGAAAAAATAAATAAATAAAAAGCCAGAAGGCTACAACTGGACAATTATTCTCAACCATGTGACACTGGTGTGTTAATGTGACACCTCTCAAGTTTTCATATATTATCATCACTGAATACCTGCAAAACTGCAACACCTTGCAAATATAATTTGGGGTTCTTTCTAAATTTTTAAAAGAGCAAACATCTAAAATGAAGTATATATAAAGTCCCACTATAAAATGTACGGTATGCCCAACCCCTCAAAGAAAAGGAAAAAAAAAAAATCTTAGAAAACCGAGTCCCTGGGACTTCCCCAGCGGTCCAGTGGTTAAGACTCCAAGCCTCCACTGCAGGGGGTGCGGGTTCGATCCCTGGTCAGGGAACTAAGATCCCACAAGCCACGTGGTGTGGCCAAAAATAATAATTTTTTAAATTGATAAAATATTTTTAAAAAGAAAACTGAGTCCCTTCCCTCCAGAACAGCTCCATGAACCTTCATCCTGTCCTTTACTCACATGTTGCCACACGGCCACACTCTTTTGAAATCTTAGTTCCCCCACGCACCATGAGTCTTGGGGTTATGGTAATGGCCATGTGGCTATTAAACACTTGATTACTGGCCTACAATCATTGGTACATAAAGCAGGATAGAGGTACGATGTGATCAGTAACAAAATCAGTAAGCATGTATGAATCTATAATTTGGTTTCCTTTTAAAAAAAAAAAAAGTTGGTGATATACAAGCTAAACTCACATAGCATGGTCACTGGCTAGAGGAATGTTTTTCTGAATCTAGAGTGAGCAGCAAATACCAAATTTGGGGGACGAGGGGAATGCAAAGTCTTTGCAACCTGAATATCAAAAAAGATTTCTCTGCTTCTGGCCTGCATCCAAGTCCTCTAACAGAATATTCAGGAAACATCTGGCTCAGTACTGCCCCTTATCATCATCAGATAGTTTCTCAGCTCATACCTCCAGACCACCAACCTTCAAAATCTGCAACAGTCTCCTAAAATAGGAAGAGGGGAGGGAGTGGTGGGAAATGGCAGAGGGAAAGGTCATGGAAAGAGGCAGGGTTTCCAAAATGGACATTTGCAGCAGAAATGTCAAGAGCATAATGTAACCACTGTTGTCGATAACTTTTTGCTGCCGACACTAAGAGAGAAAAATCTGATCTGGCCCAATAAATATGCACCCTGATCTGAAGGCCGGGGGACACATGAGTTTGACACAGCATCATGGCCAAAGCTTATATAGGAAGTACTTCACTTCCTATTCTAAGAAACCCACAAAGCTGTGGATAAAGATATGGAGCCAGCAAAAAAAAAAAAAAAAAAAAAAAAGCAAGGGAATGTCAGACTTTTAGTCTCTGGTTTTCCCTGGTAGTTACGCAGGGTCTGGGAGCAGGAAGCCAGTGTCTGGAGAGGGATCCGCTGGAGGCGAGGCTCTAAGTCAGCGTTAGGGCCCGAGGCACCAGGGGGTTGGCGGGGATGCTTTTAAAACCCGCATCATCAGTGAGTGACCAGGAGAGGTCACGTGAACTAGAGGCAAGCTCCCCCAGAAAGGTGCCAGGACGACGGGGGAAGGAGCCCACACACCTGGGCCTGAATCCTGCCCCACCCTGACCAGCCCTGTGGGACACACTTAAGCTCTCTGAGCCCCGCCTTTCCAGTCTACAAAGTTGTCTACCTCACAGCCACAGCGAGGAAAACCAAGACTGGGAACACGGAGCTTTTGAGACTATTACGATCTAAGTTCTCACCTGGATCAACAGCAGGACTCAGACTGCCTAAAAACTGAGTTCACCAACTTACCTTGGCGAGTCCATCCTAAAGGACTGTCACATGACACTGCCAGGCCCTGGAGAGGAGAGGGAAAGGGACGGGGGGCAGGCCCTTGTTTGGGGGCCATCTCCAGGAGCAGCTCAAGACAGAGACCGGGGGCTCTGGACACACACGCGCTCACGCACACACACACACAGATACGCGCACACACCAGCCACCTCCTGGGACGTCTCAGAAGACAGAAGAACAGGCACTTGGGAGCACCCAAGCCTGCACCATGCAGCCACCAGCTGCCACCAGAACAGAGGTCCGATGAATCGGAAGCTTGTGGAAAAGGATAGGTCATACTCTCCCTCAAGAGGTTTCACTGCACTGCAAGGCTGGGCTTCTTAGTAAATCGGCAAGTGCCCTCCACAACAGAAATCTACCACGAAGGACCGGCCTGTCCTCCCTCTGCTACACCTGCTGCATTTTTGTTCCCATCAACTCTATGATACCAGGATGCAGGCCAGGATTTCAACCCGAAACCCTGCTCACTGAGGACCTTTTTAAAATCTGGATGCTCTCATACTTTGTTCCTCAAATGCAGAAAGAAGGGTTGAATTACAGGCTAAACCTCCTCCTTAATTATATGGAGGTCGGAATTCAACTGCCTTTAACGTCAACCCAGCCCATGGCAGAGAAATCAAACCTTAAGGCTCGGTCCCCTCACAGGCCATCACCAATGTCCCCCAAACCCTCCCAGACCTGGTACCCTTCCTTCGGAGCCCTCAGTACAAGAGAAAGTCTGCCTTCCTAATTTCCGGGCAGTCAGCTCAGCTGGTTAGCTCGCGATACTGATGAGGCCGCTCTCTGGGGGGAGTTCTTCCCAAAGGCCAGTGATGTGGTCACAGGAGAAAAGTCTCTGCTTTCAAGATGCTGGGGTCATACAACTCAGAAACCCTAACACCCAGCTGGGGACCGGAAGCACAGTGCCACGTCAGCTGTCACCTTCCTGCGTTCATCTAAAAGAACAACTATATCCCCCCACCCCTCCCCAAGCACTTTCCCTGAATGACCTGCGAACACTGTCACAACCTCCACCCAATCCCTCCAGGCGGTCCCTAAACCTGCTTCCCCCACAACCCTGCCCATCTCTGAAAATGGAACTCCATCCTTCCAAGTGCTCAGACCAAAAACCTAAGAGTCCACCTTTCTCCTTCTTTCCTTACATCCCATATCCAATCATGGGCAAATCCTATCAGCTCCACCTTCAAAGTATACACAATCTGACCACTTGTCACCACAACCCTGGTCCAATCTGTTATAACTTCTTACCTGGTCCATCAAAAATACCAGCTTCCCCTCTAGGTCACTCCTGTGCTCGAAATCCTCCCAGGCTCCTGCCTCCCTCAGAATAAAAGCCAAAGCTGTACTTTTTCTTTTTCATTTTTTTTTCTTGAAGTCTAGTTGATTTACAATGTTAATTTCCGCTGTACAGCAAAGTGATTTCAGTTATACGCACACATACGTTCTTTTTCAGAGTCATCTTGATAGCCTGTGGGACTTGGCCCCCAGCTAATCCTCTGCTAAACATTCCTGCCTTCCACCCTCTCCCTTGCTCATGGTGTTCCAGCCACGTCAGCCAGCATCCCCCCCGGAGCACTGATACGTGGGTCCCTCTGCCTAGAACACCCTTCCCCTGTTAGACGCGCAGGTCTCCGCCTACAGCAAGACCTCGGGACAGTGCACCCTCCATGAAACAGCTCCACCCACAGACCCTCTCCCCTGCCTCAGTCAGCCCGTCCACCCAAGTGTCTAACTCACACGGCCCCCTGTAAAGGATCCACTGTCAAAAGGCAGAAGAGAGAGAGTCTTGTGGGCTTCTCGCTTTGTTTTGTGGTAACACTCCTCCGGCAGACAGCAGGTGGATGGGCCTCAGAGGACACAGAAGGTGGCTCAGTGGAGGCGCGCCCTTGTCACTTCTAGGAAGCCACCCCTTCAGCACGTCCATGCTGGTGGTTTGGGTTTCTGTTTGCAGGCCAGGGGTGAGGGGCCAGGAGTGCTGGGGAGTGGCTTTCAGTACAGAACAGTGTTTTCTAAATGTCTAACTGGTTTTCAACTAGAAAGAATCACACAGATGGCAACAAATTAATGTCACACACGATCGAGACCCAATGGGCCGTCGACCCCTGGATGAGCTCTCCGTGTGCGCTCCGCGTGTTTCATCACCACACACACGTATGTGCGAGGAATATTCACAGCATTAAAGCACAAAGGCTCTGGTTTAAACGACGGCTCCTCCCAGGCTGCCGCCGGCAAAGGCCACGTTTCACTCTTGCCACATTCCTTCGTCTTTCCCTGGTCCCTCCATATCCTGAAACAAAACTAGAATTGGTACTTTCACGACCTCTGATTTCCTGCAACTCTCCTGGCCCCCAGTGAACAGTGACACGTGCAGGACACTGCTCCCTCGCCCTGGGGAAGCTGCCCTCCACAGGTTCACCAAAGGATCTAAAAGCAACAGCAAAATCCCACTGAAGGTCTCTGGTCGATCTGAGAGGCAAGTTTCATGCTCCCAGAAACTAGAGGGACTGGGATCTCCCCCCACCCTGCACACAGGCCGCCCCCTCCCCCGCGCTGGTTACCATAAGGACAGAAATAGGCGCGTGACACACTGCTCTGGGCACCTCAAAACCCCAGCAGCAGCAGCTGGTTCTTAACTGGTACAGCAAAGTGGAGCTGACGAAGGATTTTCACATCCATCCCGCCGGCCCGCATTCTTGCACCCGCTCCCCACCTACAACAAACGCCCCGGAACCCAGCACCCACCCGCTCCAGGGAAGCCGGGATGGGAGCCCCTTCTGACCACGGACACCGTGCCGAAGTCCTCTGGGCCTTGAGGGCCCCTACGAAAGACAAACAAGGAGGCTCTCTCTTCTCCCCTGGATGGTGGACTAACGCAGCCACCACAGGAAGGAGGGCGATGCCAAGAAAACGGCAGGAAAGGGCCTGGGGCCGCCTGACATATGGCACCTGGCGCCCGCCCAACCCTACACCTCCTTGTGCAAGCGAACTCGAGTTGGGCTTTCTGCTACTCAGAGCTAAAGGAATCCTGAAGGATACATACCTCGCAACCACAGAATTCTGGATGCAAAATGGACCCTGAGAATCACACAGCCCAGTGGTTTTAAAGCTTTTTTAAATGATGGAGATGTTTCTTTCTCAAAAGGACTCTTACATGGAGTGCCAATGGCTAGAATGGATAAAGACGGAACGCCCTCTGGTTGAGGCAGAAAGCCCTAGGCACTAACGGAGAAGCCGGGGGTTCAGAGTAACCAGCTAAAAATATCACTGACCTAATGCAGAGACTCAACATATAGAAAGAAAGCAATCACTGCCGTCACCACCATTTGTGAACACTGAGGATGGCCAGGCACTTGAACGCACTCTGGTTCTCATACCACACTAAAAACATGATTAGCACCCTGATTTGACACAGAAGGAAACCAAAACTCAGCAGATCAGTAACTGTCCACATTGAAAAGCAGGACAGTTGACTTCCAAAACTTCACTCCCAGCCCTCTTGAGGAGGAAACGGAGATCCAGAGAAAAGAAGTTATTTGCCACACCAGCACAGTAACCCAGCTCTCCCAACTCCACCTGCAGGCAGCCCTCACTGTACCCTGCCAACCGCAATCAACAGAGACCCAGCAGCTGTCTCCAAGCAGGAACAGGGCTGGGTGTGATACTTAGGACAGAAAAGCACCTCAGACCAGCCACACAGACACACCAGCCAGAGGAACGCCCTGCCCATCCCCCGGTCTCCCCCCAGCAACTTGCAGCCAAGCTCCAACAACTGCTCCCAGCTCGATCCTGCACAGCTGCACAAAAAGAGGCCACAAATGTCCCAGAGAAGGCTTACTGCAAAGAGCACGATCAAGAAGCACCAGTCGTCACAAGGGCACCAACACCATGAAAATGAGATGACAAATGCCAACAAAGAAACTGGGCCCAAGGAAAGAGAATTAATAGAGCAATCAGAGCAGAACTTCACAATACATCTTCCAGGGGATGAGGAAAGCTGTGGCATCCATGAAGAACAGGCAGCTGTGAATATATATCAACTCTAAACCTTGTTGGAATTTTTAAAAAAAACAGGAAAGTTGAAGAGCTTATGAACAACAGGAGAATTGCTAGCCTGGGAGACAGAACACAAGACATTCTTCTGGAGCCCTGACCAAAGTGGTAGTCAGACACAAAGTATAAAAGAGAAACCCAGCAGGGCAAAATATACGTTATGATAAAGAACGGCTGAACAGCACAATTAATGAAACTTTGACCCAAGCAGAGAACATTTTTTCCAAACACACAGAACACTATTAACTTGACTAGGTGCTAGGCCACAGTTTCACCACATTTACTGCCCACAGTGCGGGGGGGATTCCATTTACCTGGGGAAAGAAAAGATTTTTAAAAATTAGTGGGTCCAGGAAGTTTAAATAGTTAGAACTTTTGGGTACAAGAAGGAAATATTTAGAACTGAAGGATGAAAAAACTATGTATCAAAACCTAAGTAGGGCTTCCCTGGTGGCGCAGTGGTTGAGAGTCCACCTGCCGATGCAGGGGACACGGGTTCGTGCCCTGGTCTGGGAAGATTCCACATGCAGCGGAGCGGCTGGGCACGTGAGCCATGGCCGCTGAGCCTGTGCGTCCGGAACCTATGCTCCGCAACAGGAGAGGCCACAACAGTGAGAGGCCCGCGTACCGCAAAAAAAAAAAAAAAAAAAAACCTAACTAGCAACACGGAGCAACTAAGCCCGTGCGCCATAACTACTGAGCCTGCACTCTAGAGCCCGCAAGCCACAACTACAGAGCTCACAAGCCACAACTACTGAGCCGGTGCGCCTAGAGTCCGTGCTCCCCAACAAGAGAAGTCACCGCAATGAGAAGCCCGCACACCACAACCGAGTGGCCCCCACTCGCCGCAACTAGAGAAAGCCCATGCGCACAGCAACGAAGACCCAATGCAGTCAACTATAAATTAATTAACTAATTAAAATGCTAGTTCTTTTGAAAAGACTAAAAAGGGTAGAAAAGTCTTTAGTAAATATGTTAAGGGAAAAAAATCAGGAATTAAAAAAATGTACCTACAGGTTCAGAAAGTATTTCCAAAAGCAAATATGTAGCATGCTACATATTTATATGTGAATACATAATTAAAATGACAATTTCCTCAGAAAATATAATCAAAACTGGCTCAAAAAAAAGTACAGAATCTTAATAAACGAAGTAGATGAAATGGAAACCATAATCAAAACTCCTCTTCCACTACATTCTACATCCACAAAGGCACCAGGCCCAGATAGTTTTACTAGTGAGTTCTACCAAAATTTAAGGAAGAGAAATTGTCCATCCTATACAAAAACTGTTCCACAGCATATAAAATACTAAAAGCTAACTGGCTCTCTCCACAAAGCAAACATTCTTTATACTAAATTCAGCCAAGAATAGTACAGCAAAGAAAATTATAGCCCAAGCTCACTTAAAAACACAGTTGCAGGGCTTCCCTGGTGGCGCAGTGGTTGAGGGTCCGTCTGCCGATGCAGGGAACACGGGTTCGTGCCCCGATCCGGGAAGATCCCACATGCCGCGGAGCGGCTAGGCCCGTGAGCCATGGCCGCTGAGCCTGCGCGTCCAGAGCCTGTGCTCCGCAACGGGAGAGGCCACAACAGTGAGAGGCCCGCGTACCGCAAAAAAAAAAAAACACAGTTGCAAGCCTCCTATATAAAATATCAGGAAATAGAAACAGATCTATTTCTATTTCACCTTTTCCTCACATCATACGTAAAAATTAACTTGCAAAATTCATCACAGGGCTAAACATAAAGTTAAAACTATAAAACTTCCAGAAACAAACATAGGAAAGAATATTTTTGACCTTAGAGTAGACCAGTGGTTCTCAACTGGAGGTAATTTTGCCTCCTCCCCACCCCCTGGGGTCATTTAAAAATGTCTGAGGACATTATTGTTTGTCACAAATGGGGGGAAGGGTTGTTCCTGGCATCTAATGGGTGAGACCAGGGGTGCTCTTAGCAATGCTAAGGACAGGCCCAACAACAAAGATTTATCCAGGCCAAATGTCAAATGTGCTGAGGGTGAGAAACCTCGGTACAGGCAAAGATTTCTTAGGCTACAAAAAGCACAAACAATTAAAAAAAAAAAAGATAAATTGAAGTCCATCAAAATTAAGAAATATCCTTTCTTCAAAGGATATATTAAGAAAAAAAAAAAGCAAGCCAAAGACTGGGAGAAAATACACATGATACATACCTGAGAAAGGACTTGACCCATAATATATAAAGAACTCTTAAAACACAGTAAGATGACCTCCAAAAAAGTGTGTTAAGGGATGACAAGGAAAAACAAAAAAAAAATTTTTTAAAGAATCAATACAAAAGATATCCAAATGGTTGATAAGCACATGAAAGATGTTCATCATTAGGCATCTCAATAAATACAAAAAAACGATGTTCAACATCATGAGTCAGCAGAGATATGAAAATTAAAACCACACTGAGATACCATGAGACACGCACTAGGATGACTAAAATTAAAAAGACCGATAAGATCAAGTGTTGTTAAGGATGTAGAAACACTGGAACCTTCACACTGCTGATGGGAATACAAAATGTCAGTATGACAACTCACTCACTCCCCATTCACTGAACAATCCCACTCCTAGGTATCAAAAGAAAGCGTATGTCCACACAAAATCTTATACACAAATATGCACAACAGCTTTGTTCATAATAGGCAAAAACTAGTAACATTTAGATTAGTCTTGGGTCAAAAAGAAAATCAAAACTAAGACTACACATTATTTAAAATTGCAGGACTTCCCTGGTGGCGCAGTGGTTAATAATCCACCTGCCAATGCAGGGGACGTGGGTTCGAGCCCTGGTCCGGGAAGATCCCACATGCCGTGGAGCAACTAAGCCCCTGCGCCACAACTACTGAGTCTGTGCTCTAGAGCCTGCGAGCCACAACTACGGAGCCCGTGTGCCACAACTACTGAAGCCTGCACGTAGAGCCCGTGCTCCACAACAAGAGAAGCCACCACAATGAGAAGCCCGCGCACCGCAACAAAGAGCAGCCCCCGCTCCCCGAATCTAGAGAAAGCCAGTGCACAGCAACAGAAACCCAACGCAGCCAAAAATAAATAAATAACTAAAACTGCAAAAAAAATTTTTTAATAAATAAAATAAAATTAGCAAAAGTAAAGGGAGAAGGACGTTTGTTGCTGCCTCCCTGGGGGGAGCAGCGGTAGCCAGCGGTCTTCTGGATCTGTTCCGTTGGTGGTGTCTCCACTCCAGCGCTGGCCCTTCCCAGTTTTCCCCTCTGCTTAAGAAATGCCTAAGGAATACTTGGAGAATAAATGAATCCTGTGTCACCTTGCCAGGATTAAAGGGGAGGAGACACCATTGGCATAAATTCAGGCCTCTGTCCCTCACTGGTCATGAGCCAGCTATGAGGAAGATACAAAGGACCCACAAGTATACCAGATCTCAGCTACCTCCACCTCCATGACCAGTGGGGGCACTACCAAGAGGGCTCGTGGCTGGGACAATAAAAAGGAAAGAGAAAAGAAAAAGGAGAAAAAGAACAGTGTCTGCAAAGGAACAAGCTCCTTTCCACCATCAGTCCCAGTTCTTTGACCCTTATGAATTTTCTCTGCCCCGCACAATACAGTTTTATATGCCAAGATCAAAATAAAGATGAGACATCTAAATTATTTTACTCGACCCCATCTTTTAAAAATCCCTCCGTGAAACACTGATAAAAGACATGAAGCCCAATCAGGAATTCATTTCCTGGGAATCTGTCAGGATGCTGTTCTAAGAATTAAAGCATGTGGTCTAACATACCCCTAATTAACAATCTTGGGCTACACACACTTATTGTTGCAAGAAACATACACAAATGGATGTGGTCCAGGTTCAACATGTGGCCTAAATTAGGCATATAAGCACTATTCCTTCAGAAAAATCACAGGGAAAAAAAATATCTCCTTAGAAACATCAACTAAACCAACCTCAACTCCCAGCTGGCTTCATTATTCTCTTGTCCTCAATGTAACAAAAACTTTCCAGTATTTATACCCAAACAGTTGGGGGAAAACTTGTTCTGAATAAATTTTAAGGTACTTAACTACCTAAATCAAGCCAGCCCAAAGCGTTGCTTTATAACTCGTACAAACTGTTAGAACCGCACTCCTTAAGAACGTTCTTAACACCAAAATAAAGGGTGGAAACTAACCGATGACATACGTAAGATGGCCTTTTACAAAATGTATCTCACACAGTAAAGAGTAAAGCTACGGACAAGTGGAGGGCCTTCTGGTCACTTTCGTGACGCTGAATGGCTGCCCTCTGCCCCCCTCACCTCTTGCTCTCGTGGGTCCTGCCCCAGCGACCTTTGGACACCCCTCACCAGCACAGCACTCCTTCGGGCCCCAGGCCCTCCATGCGTGCCAGTCCCACGGGCAGTCACACCGACCTCTGGATTCAAGTGCTTTCTTTCTACTACACACCACGTCCCAAAAAATAGGTGAGTGATAAGAATCACCGACTTTTTCCACAGCATAGGACTCACCTGGTGCGTCAATCCTTGTGAAGCTTAAAAAACACACAACTGAGGCTCTCCAAAGAACAAGCACTAAAAGTGCCGAGAGAGCAGATACACTTTGGGAAACTTGCCTTTGTCGTCCCCGCTTTTCACTGTCCAGCTCTCTCCACAGTAACAAAGATATTAAAGCTGCTGCTGAGTCAGTTGCTTCGCTGTTGCCTTCATCCCCGCCATTAACTAACTGCAAGGGGACAGCCCCCTGCCCACCACCCTCACCCCAGGAGGTGTGAGAGCCACACGGGTGCCCTGCAGGCAACCCTGAAGCAGGCCCAGACCTCCCTCGTGTTGGTCCTGAGGGACTGCAGGTGAAAAGTACCCTCTCAGGTTCTACAGAGCTGGGCTTGGGAGGAGAGGGGTTTTCCCGAAAATCCAACTCCCTTTTCCAGTGACACGAGAACTGCCTGCCAGGGCTCTAGCTGATGCTGGGTGGCATCTGGGCACCCCAAACCTGCGCCTGAGGGGATCTGGAAACCGCGCCAGGCACCAAACCACCAGGAACAGGAGAATCTTCCACGGAAAAACATGTTTCTCATTACAAGCTACCAATTTACAAACATTTGGAACGTGACCCGTTGTCTATGGGGATTGCTACCACCAACAAGCTGCACAAACAGTAACAGCAGAAGTCTGCTTTTCACACTCACAGTGAGACCTGGGGAGTTATTTACAAGTGGACGCCCAGAGGTGGAATAAAAGGCAGCTGAAAACATCCGGCTTTGGTGCTACTTGGTAGAATTTTTCAAACTGCATTTAAAAAGATGTTCAGCCCATGTTCCCATTCAAATATGTGCTAGAGCTAAGGGATTTTTTAGCCAGTGTTACCTCATTCAAGAAAACCAATTTTTTTAAACCCCTTCCCCAAGGGTAAAAAAAAAAAAAGAAAGAAAGAAAGAAACAAGTCTTAATAAGTATTTAAGCCAAGAAATCCATTTGAAACAGGAACAAATAAAAAGAATTCACTTTGCAGGTAGTGGGTTTGAAGTGTAGATTTTTAAACGCAGCTCTGGGGAAGTCTCAAGGTGAAACCACAGAGCAGTAACGGGAAAGAAACGTGCACAAGCCCAGCTGTGACCTGCATGGGGCTGCGGTCCTGAGGAAGGCTGGCAGAAAGGACCTAAACCAACGTGAAAGCTCTCCTATGACCGCAGAGGGCACATGCTAAATGCGTATCCCCTCAGAACACCGTGGAGCATTTCCTAAGTTATGCCCATGTGTGACCATGAGGCGAAGCATTTCAAGATACAACGGCCATTTCCTACTGGACCAAGAGGCCGAAGTCCACCTGGAGATGAGGTTCATAAACCAGGTTCCAGGCGCTGGGACGACTACCACCCTAAAGCAAAAGTGAGGGCCCCTGCCGCAGCCACGGAGTAGGGGTCTGCCCTTGAGGCCAACTTTAACCTTAACTATTAAGAAATCAATTCCAATTTGCTAACAACACCAAGACTTCAACACCACTAGCCCAGCTGAGCTAACTTCTCACAGATGCGTTTGGTCACAGCAGCCATTATTCCAAAACTTCCTCCTTTAAAGGTCAGTTGCAGCTTGACCTTGTGTCAGCTAGGGCCCTTTTCTCTGTAACGGGGGCTTCCGTGAGTAACCATCTTATGGCGGCTAACTGGCCCACGAACTTATGTGCTGTAAACTCTCCCTCCCGCCCCGCTACCCCTTTCCAAAAAAGGGAAAAGAAAGAATACGGGCCTTTCCGTTTCGATTGCGAGCTCAGCCTTACTCTCCTCAGAGTAATAATTTCTCCAAGTTCTGAATTCAGGGGTAATGGGACCATCTCTGATGCCAGGGAAGAATATGAACCCCATAAACGCTACCACAAACTCAAAATTCAGCTCAAAGTGGGCTAAACCTCACTTCATTCTGCGAAGTAACTTGCTAACACCAGGGATAACTGTTGACTGTTCACTAATCTTTCAGAACTTTTCATCCTTTTTTTTAAACCAAAGTTTAAAACATAAATAAAAGTTGTATTTTCCATCATCCTAAACAGTCCAGAGAAAGTTGGTTAGAAAATTCTCGGAATTGGCAGTTCCCCAGCCCCAGGACTCCCGGCCATGGCAGGACACTAACAGCCCTCATTGGGACGTGCGATTATACAATCATGGTTCCCAGAGCAAAAGACTCCACTAGAATAATCCACCCGGAGACAATGACATCATGTGAACAACTAGACAGGAAGTTAGGCTCGGAGAAGTGAAGGGTGAAGTCTTGAAAGCCAATACTGGATGACCACCCTCCATTCCCCCGATCCAAAAAAAACCCCAAAAAGTCACCTTCTGCAGAAAGGCTACTTTAAAGAAAAAATGGAAAACCCACATGGAGGAAAGCAATCAGCAAATGAAACCAAAACCCCCCCAACTCCACGGCCATTGGTGCGGGTGAGTCTTTCCACACTAAGGGCCCCCTCCAAAGCCCCGCTGGTGGAACTTTGAGGAAAACGTGGAGTGGGAACAAAGCAGAGCGGTAGTTCCTGCGTCCTCCAACTTTCGCAGGCACACCGCTGAGAGGGCAAGCGCTGGGCGTGAGGTGGCCGCAGTGTGTCACCCGGGCGGGTGGCGGCGGCCGCCCGCTCGCACACAAAGCCGCCCTGGACTTAGTGACAGCCACAAGTGGTCCGACGACGGACCCCAGCCAGCGCCGGGCCGCCGGAGCCCCCGCGCCCCCCGCCCGCGCCCATGACCCCCAGTCTCTTATCCTCCGCCACCACGCGGGCAACTTTCCCTCGGGGACGGGCTGAGCAAGCCCGGACCAGAGGCGACTCGGGTACCCCGGCCCCTCTCCCGAGCGCCCCTGCCCCCCACCCCGCCCGCCGTGCGCTGGGGCACCGCGACAGAAGCCTGCACCCAGGCGGGCCACCCACCTGCACAGCTCGGGGAACTCGGCGCCCTGGGTCCCCGCGGCCCCCGGGGCCCAGACCAGTAGCAGCAGCTGCAGCAGGAGCAGAGAGCGCGGCGGACGGCCGGCGGGCGCGGGCCCCAGGTGGGCGCTCCGGCCGGCAGCGGCCCCCATCGCACCGGGCCCCGGCTGCGCGGCTGGAGCGGAGCTAGCGGCGCGCGGCTGCCGGGGGCCGCGTTCGGGACATGGCTGCGCCGCCAGGGCGGAGGCGGGGGCGGAGGCGGAGAGGAGCGCGAGGAGCTAGAGCAGAGCAGGAGCCCGAGAGGCGCGCGGCTTGTCTGGGCTCAGCTGCGGCCCCGGAACAGGTCACGTGACCGCCGGGCGGCACCGCCCCCTCCCCCGCCCAGCTCACATGACTCGCTTGTTCAGGTGATCCCCGCCCGCCGGGCTCCGCCCAGGCCCGGTCACGTGAGCGTTGCACGCGCTGGGCCGGAAGCGGCGCGGTGGCCTCGCGGGCGCAGGTGTGGGCTCGAGGCCTGCGTCTCGGCTGTTGCCACGGCGGGGACCCGGCCACCGCCTCAGTTTCTCCCAGCGCGCACTCTGGGTCGCGATGTGGGTGCTTCCCAACTTGTAGTCTCCGTTTCCCACCCTCTACCGTTAGGGAGGGGAAAATAAGGCTTAGACTTAAGGTGCCGTAAATGCCACCGCACAGCCCTGTTATTTCGGATCTTTGATGAATGGGAACCCACTTTTCTTGCCCTACGGAGGTAGATCGCGGAGCCCTACACGGGGCTTTCCAACCATTGCCCAGAAGAGCTTCTCACAACCTTGTGTAACAATGTTATTTCCCAAGCGTGGGCTTCCTACAATAAGGGAGGGCGGCACCAATATAGGAACTTGAAATATAAAGGAGGCAAAAATGTAACTATAAAGCGAGTGCCACTCAGCAAAGCTTTATTAATCCCTCTATTCAAATATTTTATTAAACCCATACTATGTGACTGACTGAGCTAGGCACAATGAAAATAAGAAGGTAAATCCGAAAAGACATGAACTCAAAAAGTTTACCTTACAGAGAATAATCTGATTATTATACAGAATAATCATGATGGTAACCGCTCATCCTTTTTAATGCTTACTCCATACCAGACACTGTGTTAGCACTTAACATGCGTGAATCCAGGAACTGTGTTATAAATGAGAAAGGAAGGCACAAAGATGTTAAGTAACTTACCCAAAGCCACTTTGATGTGGCAAAGCAGGAATTCAAACACATACAAGTATAGCTTACATTTATTGAGCAGGTAATTATGTGCCAAGTACGGTTTTGGTGCTTTGATTTAGCTCAGTTAATCTTAACACAATCCTATAAGAGATGTATCTTTATAGCACCCATTTTACAGATAAGGAAACTGAGGCACAGAGAGATTAAAAAGCTTGCAAGTCACACGGCTAGTAAGCGGAGAAGCCAGGGTTTAAGCTCAAGCTAGACAGTCCCAGAGCGTGTGGCTTGGCCATGAAGCTATATTGCCAAAGAGGAATATGGCCCAAGAAAGGAAAGTTGGTGTGATGGCTCAAAGGGCATGCTCAGATGTCCAACTGTGGGCATCATGAAAGGGTTCATATTTTGCAACTCCAGAGTTATAATTGATACAGGCAAAGATCTTCAGTGGAAACTAAAACCATCAGGTGAAAAATAATTGCAAACCGGAATATTCACTTTGTCGCAAAGGATATTTCCCTAATAAAGAAAAATATATCTTTACAATGGAAAGGTCTGGTAGAACCACCTTTATCATGAAATTAAAGTTCATATCACCAAGATTTGGTAAAACTAACATTTTCTGCTTCCTAAAATGATGCAATGAAAAATACTGCTAAAGGATAATATTTAAAAGAGAGTATAATCATGACTCAGATGCAGGTGTAAAATGAACATGTGTCAAAGATAATACTTAACTCATTAATGTCAGACCACTAACACGTTCCAACTGGTTCAAAAGAGAATCCAAAGACAATCCAACACATACACGTGTAGTCAGGAATGCTGAAGTTAAATTGCCTAATAGATGGAAGATTAGTCAATGCTCATAGGTCCAATGGATGTCAAAGGAACAAAATTTGCATTTCTAAAGACAAGAATCCTAGACATTACCATCAGTATTCCACAATTTAGAGAGTTGTAAAATAGCTCAAAGATAATGAAAGGCTCAAAACCCCATAGAATCAGCTAAGGCACAAAGTTGCATTAGACAGCATCTAGCTTTCCACTGAAGTTACCCAATAATTTTTTTGGTCCATTTCAAAGTCTTTCACAATTTCCCCCTGTAGTACACAATATCACTTATGTGGTGTTATTGCCAAGATGTTTAACCTAAATCTAATAAAAAATAAAACTATCAAATCCAGATTGTGAAACATTCTACAGGAAAACTGAACTGGACAATTCCAAAATGGCAGTGCTCTGAAAGACTTCCCCCCTTCCCTCCTCCACCCCCCCCCCAAAAAAAAGCAAGAGTAAACAACAGACTGAGGTCAGATCTGACCAGGTAGCTGCTTTATAAATAAAGTTGTACTGGAATGTAGCAGCATCCACTTATGTATTCCTATGGCTGCTTTTGCCTACAATGGCAGAATTGACTGGTTGCAACAGAGTCTAAAGTATTTTACCAACTGGCCTCTACAGAAAAAGTTTGCCAACCCTTGTTCTAGATCAGTAGTTATCAAAAGTGTGGTGCTTGGACCAGCAGCTTTGGCATCACCTGCCAGCTTGTTAGAAATGCCAATTCATGGGCCTCACTCCAACCTGTTGACTCAAAATCTTTGGAGATGGGCCCCAGAAAATTGTTTCAATAAGCTTTGTAGGAGATTCTCATACACATGATGGTATGAGAACCACTGTTGCAAAAGGTGAGTGAGAGAATTCCCAGGTCTCTGGAGAGTTCCTGGGATGGGCTGCCAAGTGAGGGTCCTTGGCTCCACTCAGGAAAGAATTCAAGAGGGAGCCATAGTAAAGTGAAAGCGAGTTTATTTAGAGAGATACACATCCCGTAGACAGAATGCAGTCGTCTCAGAAGGTGAGAGTGGCCCCGGGGGTGTGGAGGTGGTTAGTTTTTATGGGCTGGGTAATTTCATAGGCTAACAAGTGGGAGGATTAATCCAACTATTTTGGGGGAAGGGGTGGGGATTTCCAGGAATTAGACTACCACCCACTTTTTGGCCTATTACAGTCAGCCTAGGAATTGTCATGGCGCCTGTGGCTGTGTCCTTTAGCATATGCTAGTGTATTACAGTGAGTGTATAATGAGGCTCAAGGTCTACTGGAAGTCAGATCTTCTGCCATCTTGGACATAATTGGTTCTAACCAGTTCTTGTTGTATCCTCAAGCGGCTGTGTCATTATTTTAATGGTTGTGCCCTGTCGCCTTCCCTCTTGTCTCACCACTGTCTTAAATTAAAGGAAAATAAAGAGGCAAGACAACAAAATGTGATGCATGACCCTTAACTGGAGCCCAGATCCCTAAAAAGGAAGGTGTAAGGGACACTTGGGGATAACTGGGAAAACTTGAATGTAAATTGCATATTAGATACTCTAAAGTCAAATGGTAGAGGGCATAACTCTCCTGTATTTCATTTAAATTTTGCAGCAAACCTTTGAGAAAACAGAGACTTGGAGATGTAGCTCAAGACCCCATGTTATGGGTTGTATTATGTCCCCTAAAAAGATACGTTGAAGTCCTAATCCCCACTACCTTGGAATGTGACCTTATTTGAAAATACGGTCATTGCAGGGTAATTTTTGTTAGCTACAGGAGGGTGGGCTCAGTCCAATATGACTGGTGCCCTTGTAAGAAATGGTGTAGAGACACTGAGACACACACAGAGAAGACGGCCTTATGAGGATGGAGGAGTGAGGTATCTGCCGGCCAAGGAATGCTTGAATGAAAACCACATGGGAACACAGAGAAACAACTCTGGCCAAAGATTGCACTAAATCCTGGGCTTATGGAATGTGCTCCTTCCCTCAAGTAGTTTATGATTTAGTAGGGGAGATAGTCAATTTTAATATAAGTTTGGAAAAATTGTATTGGGGTGAGCTCCTACAGGATCTTAAATGGGGACCTAAGAAATTTAGATTTAATTGGATATAAAGTGAGGAACAATAATGGCTGATAAAATACTACCTATTAAAAAGTCACTGTGTCAAAAACCATTCCTGTATTTCATGGTTTACTCTTTATAGAATCCTCTGAGCATAGTAATCCTATCCACGCGTAAAACATGAGAAATTCAGGTATAAAGAAATTAAATACCTTCCCTGAGGTCATGCAATTAGTAAGAGCTTCATTGTGAATGATATGATCTAGTATGAAAGTCCAAGATTTTAACTCATAAACTTCCTTCTCATTGAAAGATATGGACCATGAGAGAGAGAGAGGGAGAGTTAGTTCACAGTTATTCTTCAGGAAAATCCATCTAGCTGCAGGATGGACTGAAAGCCACTTTAATAAAAGCACCAGAACTAAGGTGACAAAAGAGACAGTGGAAAGGCTTTTGCCCTTCCCCAGGAACACCTAGTTCCCACTTGGTTAACACCCAGCCAAAAGTAGAACTCAGGTCTTGTGACTCTGCAGGGCACTTAGGTGCCCAGTGACCACCTGGAATAGCGGCGGTGGGAAGAGAGGGGGCATGGGAATAGAGATGGATGTAGTTGGCTGCCTTCCCGCAGGCATTGCCCATGCCCTCGTTTGCTGGCAAAGCCCACCTCCCACTAAAGAGCTAAAGATGTGAGACCCTTGCAACACAGCCTTTCTTACAATGGAGAGAGAGCATATGCCCCAATCCTGACCGTGGAAATTGATGGGAAGTCTCCTGAGATTTTTCTGCAAAATGTTTTTCTCTCCAATAAGTGATGCAAAGGAATCCTCTCCCCCCAACCCCACTTATTTTTTTTTTCCTGGAAGCAGTACTGTCTGTATAAGGCACTTGTAGCTGCTACAGCCCCTTGTAACTCCAAGGGAAGATATGGCCAACACAGTGGGAGAAAGATGGAAAACATCAGGATCATTGGTGACGTTGCTGACCACTTCACCAAAACCATAGAACTGGCCAGTATCTGATCATTCACTTTATGACATGATAAATAAATTTGCTTAAGCCATGTGTGTTAGTTAATAATTTATTGCCTCTCAGCTCCAAGTGCACCCTTCAATATATGCTCTTTTATGAACAAAGGGATTCTTGTAAGTAGTTCTCTTTACAATGAGCATGATGTTAAGCTTTCTGAGCGTAGAACACGCTCTGGAGGGAAATCTCAAGAGAAGAGAGTTTCCTGCTGTTTCCAGGACATCCACACCACTGGTTGCTGACTGCCTGCCCCCCTACCTGCATGCCAGAGAGTGACCTAATGCAACTACAGACCAGCCTGGCTATACTAGGGAACTTCTCTGCTATTCATTGAGCTGAACCACACCTTCTCCAATGAGATCTAAACCCCTTCCAAGCTGGTCCTCCCTTGGTACCAGCCCTAGGGTACCACATAGAGTTCCTTTATATCTTATAGTTTCTCTTTTGTCATAGTTAATCATTTTCCATATTGAATATCCCCTGTTTCTATCCTCTGATTGGATCCAGACTGCTACACCATGTTTTTCTGGCTTTTGTATTCCTTGCAGCCCAAAACATACCAACTGACAACACAGTGCAACGCTTAGCAACTGGTTGGACAGGACAGACTGAAGGCGGCAGTGAAGATTAAGGTTTCTAGATTGGAAAGTGATACCAAGAACAGAAAAAGGGAACAGAAGAAGAAAAATGGATTTGAAAAGAAAGATGCTGTGTCTTTCTGTGCAATAACTAGTCAGGAATACCCAGGGGAAGGTGCCCTGCAGTCACTGGTAATAGGACACTAAACAGAGCTGGGAGTAATTACAGGGGAGATAGTTGCAAAGACAGGAGCATTGGCGATGGGAGGGGTGACTGGACATCAGCAGAGTGGATGAAAGAGCCCAGGGAGAGAACAAGATGGATGCTTGGTGTATTCGTGATCTACTGGAATATGATAAAGTACCTTAAAGTGACAATCATCAGTTATTAATTCTCACAAGTTTCTGTGGGTCAGGAATTCAGACAGGGCCCAGTAGGGAGGTCTCCTTTCTGCTCCATGACTTCTGGCCCTCAGCTGGAAGATTCGATGGCTCAGAGCTGGAATCATCTGAAGGTTCATTCTCTCCAATGTCTGATGGTTGGTGCTGGCTGTCGGCTGAGACCTCAGCTGGAATGCCTTGCATGTGGCCTCGACACATGGCCTGAGCTCCTTCAAGCATGGTGGCTGGGCTCCAAGTCAAGCAGAGAGAGAGAGAGAGAGAGAGAGAGAGAGAGAGAGAGAGAGAGAGAGAAGGGGGAGAGAGGGGGACTCAGCTTGAAAGTCCCAGAACACTGGTTTGGGTGTGCGCTCTTGGTCAGGGCAGTCACTAGGCCCTGCCCAGATCCAGGGGGAGGAGCCCTGGACCCCAGCTCTCAATGAGCAAGTGGAAGGAGACAGGTATTAAGGTGTGGCCATGTTTGGAAAATGCAAAGTGCCCCTTTGGGGAGCACCATGTTTATGGAGAAGAGAGAACAGGCCAGAAAAGAAGCAGAGACATGGAAAGAAAACTGAGGGGATTCATAGGAGCCGAGGAAGAGAAAGTTCCTGTGAAGTTCCCCTTGAAAACTGTGTGGAGCTCATTATGAGACACACATGTGAGAATGAATGGTGGCAGCTGCATTGTGGCAACTCCAGCAAGAATCTCACTTTAGGGCTTCCCTGGTGGCGCAGTGGTTGAGAGTCCGCCTGCCGATGCAGGGGACACGGGTTCGTGCCCCGTTCCAGGAGAATCCCACATGCCGCGGACCGGCTGGGCCCGTGAGCCATGGCTGCTGAGCCTGTGCGTCCGGAGCCTGTGCTCCGCAACGGGAGAGGCCACAACAGTGAGAGGCCCGTGAACACAAAAAAAACAACAACAAAAAAACTATAATAGGACGATTGGACCATCATCTTTCTCTTCTCTACTCACTCTCCACAAAATGCATAATTCCATGAGAAGACAGTAAAGTTAATTCAACAAACACATATTGAGTATTTATTTTTTAATTAATACTGTACTCAGCACTAGGAGTGCAAGGAAGGCACAGTCCCTGCCTCAAGGGACTCAGAGATTTAAGAAGAAAGATGAGAAACCAACGATTTACTACTTAGTGTCATAAGGAGGTAGGCAATGACTTACAGGGAGCTAAGGGAGAGAATTTCCTCTAAGAGGGATTCCCGAAGGAGACAATTTGAGCTGATTTAGCCAGAACACAAGTCAGAGTAAAGGATTGGGGATGGGGTGGGGAATTGGGGAGGGGAGGTGCTAGTGAGGGAAGCTCAAGCCAGATTTTGAGGAACTTTGTGCTTTGCTAAAGAGAGGTAAGTCGGAAAGAGAAAGACAAATACCATATGATATCACTTATATATGGAATCTAAAATATGACACAAATGAACATATCTATGAAACAGAAACAGATTCACAGACGTAGAGAACAGACTTGTGGTTCCCAACGGGGAGAGGGGTAGCAGAGGGGAGGATTGGGAGTTTGGGGTTAGCAGATGCAAACTATTATATATAAAATGGATAAACAATGAAGTCCTATCATAGAGCACAGGGAATTATATTCAATATCCTGTAATAAGCCATAATGGAAAAGAATGTGAAAAAGAATATATACATATGTATAACTGAGTCCCTGCTGTACAGCAGAATTAACACAACATTGTAAATCTACTATACTTCAAAAAAAATAATGATAATAATAATAAAGAGAAGGGAAACTCGGGAGGATTTTTAGCTGAGTAGCCACATAATCAGATTTTTATTTTAGCCAGATCACACTGACCACCCTGTGAAGGACAGGTGTAGAGGTCATGTGAGGGGGACTTACTAGAGGCAGGGAGGCTGGTTGAAAAGACTGTAACTTAACCCAGTGTTATGGGTTGAATTGTACCCCTCAGAAAGATGCTAAAGTCCCAATCCTCAGTAACCCAGATGTGACCTTACTGGGAAGCAGAGTTCTTGCAGATGCAATTAGTTAAGATGAGGTCATTCCGGAGTAGGGTGGGCCCATGATCCAATATGACAGGTGTCCATATAAAAAGAACATCATGTGAAGAGGCGGACACACACGCCAGGAGAACACCAAGTGAAGGTTGGAGTTATGCCACCATGAGCCATGGAACTACCGGAAGTTAGCAGAGACGCCTGCAACAGTCCCTTCCCTAGAGCCTTCAGACGGAGCACGGCCCTGCCAATACTTTGATCTCGGACTTCCGGACTCCAGAACTATGAGACGATAAATTTCAGTTGCTCTAAGCCACCTAGTTTGTGGCACTGGTTAGAGCAGCCCCAGGAAACTGATCCACCAGGGTAGAATGATGAATGTTCACGTGAAGGCAGCAGCAGTGGGAACAGAGAACAGAAAGAAGTGCAAACTCATCAGCATGCCGGGGACCAGCTGTGGAGGTTGGAAGAGAGAGAGAGAGAGAGAGAGAGAGAGAGAGGAATTAGGATGATTCCCAAGTTTCTGGTAGGATGACTGGGTATTTGGTGATGCCATCCACTGAGAAAGAGAAAGTCCCCCTAAAATGCAAGCTCTGTGACTGTGTTTGCTCGTGCTGGATCCCAGGGCCAGAACAGTGATTGCTCAGTACCTAGATATTTATTGAATGAATGGAAAAACGAAATGAAATAGGGAAAAGAGGAAGAGTGTCCTATATCTATAATACACACATAGATATTTTCAACATTTCCCCTTACCTCATCAAGTTTTTGTTTGTTTGTTTTTGTTTTTTATTTATTTATTTGTTTTGGCTGAGTTGGGTCTTCGTTGCTGCACGCGGGCTTTCTCTAGTTGCGGCGAGCGGGGGCTACTCTCCTTTGTGGTGCGTGGGCTTCTCATTGCGGGGGCTTCTCTTGCTGCGGAGCACAGGCTCTAGGTGTGCAGGCTTCAGTAGTTGTGGCTCGCAGGCTCTAGAGCACAGGCTCAGTAGTTGTGGCCCATGGGCTTAGTTGCTCCGCAGCATGTGGGATCTTCCCGGACCAGGGCTCGAACCTGTGTCCCCTGCACTGGCAGGTGGATTCTTAACCACTGTGCCACCAGGGAAGCCCCTCAGCAAGTTTTAAAAGTTCCATATAGGGCTTCCCTGGTGGCGCAGTGGTTGAGAGTCCGCCTGCCGATGCAGGCGACACAGGTTCATGCCCCGGTCCGAGAAGATCCCACATGCCACAGAGCGGCTGGGCCTGTGAGCCATGGCCGCTGGGCCTATGCGTCCGGAGCCTGTGCTCCGCAATGGGAGAGGCCACAACAGTGAGAGGCCCGCGTACCGCAAAAAAAAAAAAAAAAAAAAAAAAAAATTCCATATAAATATATATATTTTTGTTTAGTCTTATTTTCAAAGTTCCCTACTGTCCAGATTTTCTCCCGCATACTTACTGTTCCCTCCCTTTTCCTCTTCCCTTATTCTAAGGTGCATATTTTCTAATCCAAGAAATCAGAACCGTGGTCCCTTAAAGAAAGTACACTTAGAGATACCACCACACATAGTAAGTGCTCAATAAAAGCTACTATTGTTATTGTTATCAGAATAGTGAGCTTGTACTGCTCTGAAAAATCTGGGCCATGTAGCTATCATACATTCCCCCTTTTACTTCCCTCCTCCTCACGTCATTTGACTTCTTACTTAGTCTCCTTCTTTGTCCTTTGTTTCATTGCTAACCCTTCATTCTGACCTGCCTGCTACTCTATCATGAGTCTTTTGACCTAATATGAAAGAAATGTATATGTTATCTATTGCCGCTTAACAAATTATCCCCAAACTTGATGATTTAAATATTATCTCCCACTTTCTGTGGGTTGGCAGAGAAGTTCTGGCTCAGTGTCTCTCTTAAGGTTTCAGTTGAACGTTAACCAAGGTTGCCATCACCTGAAGTTTTGATGGGCTGGATCTGCTTCCATTGTGCTCACTCATGTGGCTAGCAAGTTGGTGTTGCTGTTGGTGGAAGGCTTCAGTTCCTCTCCATGGGGCCTCTCCACAGGGCTGCTTGAGCATCCTCACAGCACGGTGACTGGATTTCCCTCAGAGCAAGCAATCCAGGAAACCAAGATAGGAGTTGCAATGCCTTATAAGGCAAAGCCTTAGAGTTACATACCATCAGTTTGCCCATATTCTATTGGCCACGTAGACCAACACTTATATAATGTGGGAGGAACTACACAAAAGCATGAATGCCAAAAGCTGAGGGTAACTGAAAGTCATCTTGGAGACTGGCTGCTACAGAAAGGCAGAAGGGAAGGTGAGGGGCTGAAGAAGAAAAGGTGGAAGGGTTAGTGAATGCATAATCAAGGAAAAGCAGATATCAGAGGCAAGTCTTTTTTGTGAATACTGTATTCATTCATTCCACTGTTTTCTCCTTCATTTAAAAAAATTTTTTTAATTGGGATATAGTTGTTTCACAATGTTGTGTTAATTTCTACTGTACAGCGAAGTGGAGTTCCCTGTGCTATACAGCAGGTTCTCATTAGTTATCTGTTTTATACATATTAGTGTATATATGTCAGTCCCAATCTCCAAATTCATCCCATCCCCCTTTCTCCCCTTGGTGTCCATATGTTTGTTCTCTACATCTGTGTCTCTATTTCTGCCTTGCAAACCAGTTCATCTGTACCATTTTTCTAGATTCCACTCTCCTTCTTTTTTTTTTTTTTTTTTTTTTTTGCGGTACACGGGCCTCTCACTGCTGTGGCCTCTCCCGCTGCGGACGGAGCACAGGCTCCGGACGCGCAGGCTCAGCGGCCATGGCTCACGGGCCCAGCCGCTCCACGGCATGTGGGATCTTCCCAGACCGGGGCACGAACCCGTGTCCCCTGCATCGGCAGGCGGACTCTCAACCACTGCGCCACCAGGGAAGCCCTCCTTCATTTTTAAAACTAATTTTTTTGTGAATAAAATTCATCAAGGTAACATGAATCAACCTTTCATCTATGTGAAGTTATTTTCTGAAAATCTTTAATTTTATTCCCAATGGTTAATGACAAATTTTATTCCTGTCCCAGTTGTTTGTGTTTTTTTAATGGCGTGTCAAACTTATCATGATGAATTATAGAATTCAGTGTTCTCATACCCCAACCTATTTCTCTACTTATAGTAGCGTGTGAACTTGTTGTTCCTAAGAATTGAATTTGTCATTATGGACATATTTATTTCAGCAGGCCTATGTCAGTGATGCTGTGTACAAAAGGCTGCATTGTCACACCTCACAAAAAATGCAAGCCTATCCCAAGAAACTCTCCCAGTGGAACTGGTAGCAGAGAGAGCCTTGGGCATCTGAGTTATAATCCAGTCTCTGCCTCTTTGACTTTGGAGGTCATTTAACCTCAACCACACTTTCTTCATCTAGAACCAAGGTCAAAAACACTCTCTTAAGACCAGATGGTAAATATTTTAGGTTTTGTGGTCTCTGTCACAACTATTCAGCTCTACTATTGTAGCATGAAAGCAGCTATAAATCTACGTAAGCAAATGAGCATGGCTACATTTCAATAAAACTTTATTTACAAGGACCGGCCATCAGCCAGATTTGGTCCAAGTGTTATATAGTCTGCCATCCCCTATCTAGAAAATGGACACATGCAGAGGATGTTGTGGTTGACTGCTTGATATCTATTACATCCCAGCTGATTAGTCTGAGCCAGTCAAAGATGTCTATCTCCTGGGCCGTATTAGTTCAAAAATGGTTGTGCCTAAGCCATTGCATGCCAGTGATACACAAGGAGAGGGTTATTGAAGGCTTCTGGGAAATCAGCATCCTTGCTCTTAAGAAAATGCTGCTGCACAAATTAGTCTCTCTCTCTCTCCCCAAGGCATGAACAGGGAATCTTATAGGTCTAATCACCACCATCAGCCATCCTACCAGCCTTAGAGAATATTTGACAATGCAGATGGCCGAGAGAAGCCTTTCTCTACACTTCTTTGCATGTGAGCTAAAAAAAAAAAAAAAATGTCCAACTTCTCTTTATTAGCTCTAAATTGGGTCATCTGTTATTTCAGCTAAAGGCATCCTAAGTGAAAACCCCATTCAAAGAGTAGTTATGAGATCTAAATGTGATCGCAGTGTGTGTGACATGGCATGCAAATTTTTCAATATAAATCTCTGTCAATATGGGTATTGGTAAGATTGAAATAATCATCCAAATCCTCCTACAGATCATCACTGGGTCTCAGTCACATTGATTGTCTACACATGCCTTTGACACCCTTATTTCATTAAAAATGAAAATCATCATCTCTCTTGAATAATTTTTTTTAATTGCAAACTCTCACTTCTCCTAGCTTGAGATACCCAACCAACATAAGAAAGACTTGGTGGAAAGAAACCAACAGCGATTACTAGCCTGTCAAAGTGATGAAGTAGTGGCATCTGCAAGAGTGGGCCAAGGTTCTTATAAAGCAGTTTCTTTTTCTTCCTTCCTCCTTCCTTCCTTCCTTTCTTTCTTTCTTTCTTTCATTCTTCCTTCCTTCCTTCCTTCCTTCCTTTCTTTCTTTCTTTCATTCTTCCTTCCTTCCTTCCTTCCTTCCTTCCTTCCTTCCTTCCTTCCTTCCTTCCTTTCTTTCTTTCTTCCTTCCTTTTCTGGAAAACAGCAATGGGGAAAGTTAAGTTTGAGGAATGTGGGACTAGCATCAAAAATCATCTTCTTGGGCTTCCCTGGTGGCGCAGTTGTTGAGAGTCCACCTGCCGATGCAGGGGACACGGGTTCGTGCCCTGGTCCGGGAGGATCCCACATGCCGTGGAGCGGCTGGGCCCGTGAGCCATGGCCGCTGAGCCTGCGCATCCGGAGCCTGTGCTTCCCAACGGGAGAGGCCACAGCAGTGAGAGACCCGCGTACCGAAAAAAAAAAAAAAATCATCTTCTTTCACTATCCAACTTCTGCCCCTGAGTAAATAATTACATACTAGATCTGACTAGCCCTCATAAGTAATATTCTCTAGTATCAAAAGGGTATTAATGGGGACTTGTGGTTATTTATGAAGATCAAAAAGTGCTGAGAACATTATAAAGTTAAAATGCTCCCTGTCTCATTTTCCCTCCCTCTCTCTCCACTCCCCCTGGAGACGGTTCTCTCAACTAGCAGTATTTTTTTTTCTATTTCTTTTTTTATCTATCTATGATGACCCAGTTCCATGACAATTTGAAATTTGAAACGAAGTAATGAAGTAATCCAGTACAACATTTCATAACTTATATTGCTGGCAACTCTGTCCTTGGTACGGTATATGAGAGATGGATAATAAATAGCTGTTCTCATTGATCAAGAACTTACAGTATACCGAGTGTTACACACGTACGGGGTTGACAATCATTCACCTTCACGACAACTCTGTAAGGCATCATTTTCTTCATTTTACACATGAGCAAATGGCAGCTCCTAAGAGAATAAAGCGACTGCCTAAGGTTGTAGAACAAGGGAGCGGAGGGGCCTGGAGTGGGATACGGGTCTGTGAGATCTCAGAGGAGGCTCAGGGAGAAGAGGCCGGTGGGGAAACCATGAGAAGTATGAGCAGAGCTCATGTTTCTGGGGCGCTGCTGGCTGAGGGTCAGCTCCAGAGTGGACAAGCCACATTGGGGTGGCAGGGCTCGGGACGTGCCCATTGCACACAAGCAAGGAAAGGGGACAACAAGCTGCCCAGAGGTAGTGAGACCCGCGCCAGCCCCTGGACACATCACGGCTACATGGCTGCCCGGCTGCCCTCACCCCCAGGACGCCTGGACCGGGCTCTGAGTGATGATGGAACTGGGGCTCAGCTGAAGTCTAGTTTCTGATCCCAATTCCAGTCTTTCTTCCTGGAATCCTTCCATCTTGCCTTGCAGCCCAGCACAAACCCTCCTTCTCTATGATGGCGTGGTGGTTGCCTCCAGCCCAGTGGCGCCTCCACTCTCAATGCCAAGGACACTCCTCTTCCTTGGCATTTGCCATGTACTGACTCACTCATGTCATTAGTTAGCTTCCCATGTGGAGGCATTTATTTCGGTAAACTCAAAGGCAGGGGCTGTATTTTATTGATTTTTTGTGCCCACATATTTTTTGTGTCCTCCACAGGATCTAATACAACGCTGAAAGGGAGCAGAATAGGCCGCCCCAAAATGTGGATTGTTTTGAGCCGAAGGCAATCAAAACCCAGCAGATTCAAGAAAACCGTTTACTTTTCCCTTAACTACCTGAAAAAATTTAGTTGGGGGCCTGGCCAAAAAGAGATCTATGATCAGAGATGATTTTTTATCCTAAGGACCTACCTGTGGCAGGACAAACATCTAATTACCAAACACCTGCTCTTCTCTTGGCCTGTGAATCCCCCTCCTCCCCTTGGAAGCCCCAGACCCCATCCCATTCCTTAGCTCAGGATGGCATATAAGCCCCAACTGCCCAACTTGTCCTGTGTCTCACGTCATTGAGCTCCCATATGTACGTAATTAAAATTTTCTCCTGTTAATCTGTCTTCTATCAATTTAGTTATTAGACCAGTCAATTTACATATTAATTTTTAGATCAATTTAATCAAAGAACCTCGAAAGGAGGAAGGGAAAAGTTTTTCTTCCCGACAACAAGAAGCACGTAATAACATCCTCTTATTTGATGTTGAATCGACCTGGTGAGAGAGACTGACTGGTGACATAGGTCTACATGTCTGGGCCTTTTTCCATAGGCCCTTGAAGGCACAAGGGTGTTTATGGGATGTACTATGGTTTTGTGGTTAAGCATCTGGGCTTTCAAAAGGCATCCTGGGTCTGAAAACTTGTTCTCCTCTTACCTTCTAGCTGGGCCATCTGGATGACTAACTTAACCTCTCTCCACTTTAATTTCCGAATCTGCAAAATACAAATAGTAATTAGTGGCTAGAAAGTGCCCACCACTGTCCTGACAGAGAACTTCCATGTGCTCCGTATACATTCATTGCTTGATAAATAGTATAGGTGTGGTGACGGTTTTTAAATATCAGTGACAAAATCATGTGTTGAATGCACATGAAAAGTTAGACTAAGAATTAATAGAAAGAAACTTGACATTCAGCTGTGCTGCTCTCTTGCTGGACACCTGCTCTGGAGATGTATTTTTAATTTCTATAAAATGAGAACCCTCTTCTGTTCCACACTGTGCTGTGACTCTTTCTTTGGACCGTAGATTGTAAACTAAACAGTACTAATGGAGTGCCCCCAGAATTTAGTTCTTCAGTGGTATTCATCAGGGACCCAGGAATTATTTACATTTCTCTACATCAGCGGTCCTCAAAGTGTGGTCCAGGGACCTGAGCCCTTTTTAAGGTGTCCATGAGGTTAAAGCTACTTTTATAATAATACTAGGATGTATTTTGCTTTTTTCAGTCTTTCACACATGTACAGTGGCATTTTCCAGAGGCTCCCTGAGGTGTGATGATGTCAGATTGCTCAGCTAATGGCTTAAGGGTTTCACTATTCCTGTGTTTTAAATTTTTCTCGGTTTTAATATTGAATACGGTAAATATCAGTAGATATAACCCACATTTTAAAAAAAGTACTTTGAGTTCCTCAATAATTTTTAAGAGTGCCAAGGAATCCTGAGAGCGAAAGGCTCAGGAACCCCAGAATTAGATGCTTTTGCACTAGTTTCCAAGTGCAGTGTGTGACGTCACCTCACCCACATTCCTACATCAGCCACCTTACAGTCTTCATTGCCTCTGTTATAAAGCCACGGGAGCAGGGGTGAAGATTCCCTTTGATTTTAGAATACATATTTCTGGTCTGTTGAAAGAGGCCCTGCCAGCATTCTTGTTTACAATTACAGTTGCAAAAAAAGCAACACCCTCTCCAGTTCCAAGCCTACAGATGTTCTCATGGAATAAATCAATCCTCCTTGTAGCTTAAGAAAAACGCACACCATTACAGGCTGCTACTCCAGAAAATGGTCCCGGCAAACCAGCTGTTCTAAGTGTCCCTTTGTTCTGCATTTGATTTTCCACCTTGAACGCTGTGCTTTGCTTTAAGCAATTCTGCTCTAGAGTTTGTCACATAGCTCCACTGAGCAGTTCTTATAATGATTTTCTGTTTCCCAAGAGTATGCTATAGGCATTGTGGTTACAGAAGTTAGAATAGGCCAGCGGGGTGGGCTAATTATACATAGGGACTGTTGCTTCACGCTATCCTGTCCTGCAGACTCAAGGCAGATGGTGTGATTGTTCACACAGCAGGGACAGATTTGCCACCAAAGGGACAGGAAATCTCAGCGGGAGGCACCCAAGTACCAGGGGTGTGTCGCTCATTGACCTGGGCATCCCGCCAGCAAAACTTTCCTTTTTGGACAATGAGAGAGACCGCTTGTATGGGCTCCACCAAGGCTAATTGAGCTCTAATTTGCCCGAACTTTGGAACCTGCCGGCTTTAGGCTAAAAAGAGAAATTAGACACCTTTCAAGAACAAACAGCAAATGCACATTCCCTTTTAATTACACTGTCTAATCGCCTACAAAACAGGATCCTTCCTGAGTATAGCCCCTCTGGAGATGACTATTCAGTAGACAAAGTAGATCTTGAGTATGTTTACAAAAGACAGCTGCTTTCTTTGGCTAGCTGTTGCCATTAATCAAAATTTATATGGAATGGCTAGTCTTTGCCAGAACAAGAATGTAATCAAGATGACCCTGAAAGGTTGAGAAAGGTTAATAGACTGAAATAGAATTCATAAATTCCACTCATATGCAGAACTAGTCTCCAAGTGTCCTTCATATATTGAAAGAAGGTCCCTTACTTAGAGGCACACACAATATAGTAGGTCTACAAATACAAAATACAAGACAAACCACAGTTCTGTGTGTCCCCATCCCTAGGGCCACCCCAGGCCCAGCCACCATCTGTGCTAGCCTACTGCAGCCCCATCTTCTGCTGCTAGGCGGCAGCCACTGGGAAGTTTTAGATGTTTAGAATGTTCTAGAATCAGATTTCAACACACTTGCTGGTGAAGTTCTCTCTCAGCAATCCAACCCCACTCCACCTGAAAGCTGTCCTCTGGTAACATGGCCCCTCCTCCCTACCGGTGGGCCTGAGTCACCCACTTGACCCAGACCAGGAACAGCAACGTTTGCAAATACTTATCTCTTGGGCTCAGGAGCCGTTGCCTGGGGGCCCTGAGGATGTGAAGAGTCAGATGCAGAGTTACAGAGCTGGCTTAAGCTCCCAGAGCTGAGATAAAATATGACAGGAGCTGAGGAAGCAGAGAGGAAGCCGGGGTCCCTCCAAGAACGCCGGATGTGGGCCTCTGGCAGCCTTGAGTCTGAAAGAGTCGGAGAGACCAGCCCCTGGTACCTTTGTTGATGATCAGCACCCTGTTGCCCCCCAGTCCGCTGGTTCTGGTTGAGTCATGCCTGTGCCTCAAGACTTCCCAGTCTATTGTCCGAGGGCCCAGGTCACTCCCGAGTCCCCTAATGTGGAGGACAGAGGTGCTCGTGGATGTGAGCATCCTGAAAGTGGGGTTGGCGGGATGAAGGGAAATCTGACTTTTGACCAAGGGCCTAAGTGGAACCAGTTTTTACTCTCCCCAACCAGGTGGAATATCGTGACCCTCTTACACTTCCCAGGACTCGGGTAACTCTGCCTTCAGAGTGGAAGCACGTGGAAACACAAGAGCCATTTCCCACCCAAAAGGCTAAGCTCAGCCTGCAAGTGAGAAAAAGGCAATTGTGAGTCACCCATAATTTAGATGCTGGGAGGGGTCCCTGGGAAGGGGTCCAGCATCCCATCTCCTGGGCTGACTGCTGGAATGGGAGAGTACAGCAAGCGTGGTAGAAATCTCAGGTAAATTGAAGGCTGCCTGGCCCCCAGGAACTCATCCTAGAGGCTGCAAACCCCCGAGACAATTTCTGCGCCCACGGGGCCCCTGAGTGGTTGGGCAGCAGTGCTGAGGTGCTCAGGCAGGTGAGCCTTTGAGAAGCTTCACAGGGGGCAAGGCAGCAAGGAAATGGCCAGAGTGGCCAGGGGTCCTGGGCTCTCCCGATTGGGACAGAGACCAACTAAGATGGCCCGGTGAGGGTGGCCTTGCAGGACAGTGTACCTCCTTGGAAGGTAGCGAGAACAAGATGACCAAGGACCATCGAGCACCTCCCCGCCCCAGAACAGTAGGGGACCCTCCCCCGAACCCCGACACCTCCCAGGGAGAAAGGACAAGGGAGAGAGGTTGGAGAGGATCACCAATTAACCAAGCAGTTTCCCAAAAGGATCTGTTGTAAACCAGAGGCAACTGGATCATGGCAAGGGGAAGTTCTCCTCCTTCAGAAGAAATGACAGGTTGTCAGCTAAGCTGAATTCCATTTTAGAGAAGTCACATTTCTGCGCACCTCAGTTTGTGGATAGAGAAATTTATGCCTGTTATGAGGTCACAGCCATATCCTGCTAAAAGAGTATCGTTTCCCATTGCACTTGTAAATTACTCCAAGCCCTGGCTTCTGGCCTCCAAGACCATGAACCTGTTCCTCGTCCTCTGGCTCCACCTCTCCCCCGCACTAACCTTTTGTCCCACTGGCCCCCTTTGTGAACAGCGTGATCGCTCCTTCTTTCCTGACTCAGGCGTATGTTTCTACAGTTTGTTCTTCCAGGAACTCTCTTTCCCACATCAGCAGAGGAAACTGGCGCCTTCTCAAATTCAGAGAGGCCAGCTGCAACCGTGCCAAACAGTTGTTCTCGCCATACCTTCTTCTCTATCTCAGCCTCTTTTCTTTTCTTTTTTGCTCCATACATAGCATTTCATACTTTATTGTCACTTATTTAGTTATGGTAGGTTCCCCTACTAGACTGTCAGCTTGGTGAGGGTAGGGATTTTGCCGCAGTGGAACCTGTAGTCCTAGCACTGCGCCTACATATAGTAGGCACCTACCAAATTTGTTGAACAAATGGATAAATAAGCAAACAAATTAACCAGCATCATTAAGGACTCCGGAAAGTGCACTGGAAGTTCAAGGTCGGAAATGACTAACTCTGCTTAGCGGATTTTAGAGAAGGTTTCACAGAAGGAGCACACCGTGACAGCACGGGAGAGAAAACCAAGGCTGTGGTCAAGAGACGAGAGTGCGAAAGGCACAAATACGCTAGAAGAAAAGATCCAGAGAGGACAACAACACTTACCGCAGCTTTAAAATTCTTCCATATTAGAGGGGCTTCCCTGGTGGCGCAGGGGTTGGGAGTCCGCCTGCCAGTGCAGGGGACAGGGGTTTGGGCCCTGGTCCGGGAGGATCCCACATGCCGCGGAGCAACTAAGCAAGCGGGCCACGGCTGCTGAGCCTGTGCCCTACAGCCCTTGAGCTACAGCTGCTGAAGCCCGTGCTCTGCAGTGGGAGAGGCTACCACAGTGAGAAGCCCCCACACGCAGCAATGAAGACCCAACGCAGCCTAAAATAAATAAATTTTTTAAAAAAATTCTTCCATATTAGAAAAGAAAGTGTTGCCTATGATTTGGAGGAGGGAGGGGGTTCTAGTATAAGAGGGATGCCAGATTGTATCATCAGTAGGAAGAGGGGATGCTAGAGTGTTATCAACCAGGTCAGGGGATGCTGGAGTGTATCAATAGGAATACAGCATACCCAGCCTTCAGCTCCCCCATTGGTGAGGTTCTAAATAGAACAATGTATCCAAATTATAACGTCATACTCCATACACATTGCTGATTTGCTAATGAAGACCCTGGAGAGAGCATGATAAATGATAACAAGGTGTGAGAAAATGGAGTGGATTATCTTTAGCCAGAAGAATGCTGAAAAATAATGGTAATACAAGTGGTGTCTTTTTAAAGAAGAAATTTCGTATCTACAGAAGAGATAAATGAAGTCAATTATTTCCTTACAAATTATTCTTTTAGTTTCACCACCAACAAAATGTCTACTGTTTGCTGAATGAAGAAATGATCTTAAACACTGCTAAGATTTGGTGTGTCACTTTATATTCATTCTTATCTGAGGCTGAGTGCATGCTGGATGTGTCAGGAACTGTGGCTGCCTGAGACATGGCTCTGTACAATGTGTTGGAGCTCTGTCCAACGTGTCAATCTCCTTCCAGAGAACTCTGTGTCATCAACTCCTGACAAGCCTGACATAACTCGTGTGACCATTCTGGGTTGTTGTAATTCTTGACTCAAGGAAAGAAATCTGAGAGTGTAATTATTCTGTGAGAACTCGTGACTGGTATATGTATACTTTTTGGAAATGTTTTTCAAAATTATAATACATATATGAAACTCCTAAGGACCATGTGTCCCCAGACTGGGATATGCTGCTTCAAATATTAACCCGCCACCCCCACCTCCTTAAAGACCAGGCACCTTCTTACAACTCAATTATAAAAAGACAAATAACCTAATTTTAAAATAGACAAAGGAATGAAATAGGCATTTCTCCAAGAAAGATATACAAATGGCCAATAAGCACATGAAAAGATGCTCAATGACATTAGTTATTAGGGAAATGCAAATCAAAACTACAAGATACCACTTCACATTCACTGGGATGGCTAAAATCAAAAAGGTGAGATAACAAGAGTTGACAAGGACACAAAATAGCACAAATTATGTAATTCCATTTATATGAAATGTCCAGGAAAGGGAAATCTATAGAGAAAGTAGATGAGGGGTAGCTTAGGGATGGGGAGAGGGATGGCAGGGGGACAAGTAGCTAGAGAGTATGGGGTTTCTTTTTGAGGTGATGAAAATGTTCTAAAATTGACTGTGGTGATGACTGCACATATCTGTGAATGTACTTAAATACCATTCAATTATATACTTTACATTTTTTGAATTATTTTATTTTCATTTTTACTGGAGTAAACTTGCTATACAAGGTTGTGTTAGCTTCTGCTGTACAATGAAGTGAATCAGCTATATGTACACCTATATCTCCTCTCTCTTGGACCTCCCCCCCCTCCCACCCCACCCATTTAGGTCATCACAGAGCACTGAGCTGATCTCCCTATGCTATACAGCAGGTTCCCACTAGCTATCTATTCTACACATGGTAGTGTATTTATGTCAAACCTAATCTCCCAATTCGTCCCACTCTCCCCTTCCCCCTCTATGTGCACATGTCTGTTGTCTATGTCTATGTCTCTATTCCTGTCCTACAAATAGGTTCATGAATTATAGACTTTAAATAGGCAAAATTGTATGGTATGTGAATTATATCTCAACAAACCTGTTTAAATAATAATTTTTTAAAAGACCAGGCAGGCTATGGAATGGAGTTAGAGAGGTTTTCCAACACACATATTCCGGATAAATCACCTTTTTTTTTTTTTTTGCCATATCTGTTCTTTCTTTATTTTTTTTAAACATCTTTATTGGAGTATAATTGCTTTACAATGGTGTGTTAGTTTCTGCTGTATAACAAAGTGAATCAGTTATACATATACATATGTCCCCATATCTCTTCCCTCTTGTGTCTCCCTCCCTCTCACCCTCCCTATCCCACCCCTCTAGGTGGTCACAAAGCACCGAGCTGATCTCCCTGTGCTATGAAGCTGCTTCCCACTAGCTACTGATTTTACATTTGGTAGTGTATATATGTCCATGCCACTCTCGTACTTCGTTCCAGCTTACCCTTCCCCCTCCCTGTGTCCTCAAGTCCATTCTCTACGCCTGCATCTTTATTCCTGTCCTGCTCCTAGGTTCTTCAGAACCTTTTTTTCTTTTATATTCCATATATATGTGTTAGCATATGGTATTTGTTTTTCTCTTTCTGACTTACTTCACCCTGTATGACACACTCTCGGTCCATCCACCTCACAAGTAACTCAATTTTGTTTCTTTTTTTTTTTTAATGTCTTTATTGGAGTATAATTGCTTTACAATGGTGTGTTAGTTTCTGCTTTATAACAAAGTGAATCAGCTATACATATACATATGTCCCCATATCTCTTCCCTCTTGTGTCTCCCTCGCTCCCACCCTCCCTATCCCACCCCTCTAGGTGGCCACAAAGCACCGAGCTGATCTCCCTGTGCTATGGAACTGCTTCCCACTAGCTATAGGTTTTACATTTGGTAGTGTATATATGTCCATGCCACTCTCTCACTTTGTCCCAGTTTACCCTTCCCCCTCCCCGTGTCCTCAAGTCCATTCTCTAGTAGGTCTGAGCCTTTATTCCCGTCCTGCACCTAGGTTCTACACGACCTTTTTTTAGATTCCATGTATATGTGTTAGCATACAGTATTTGTTTTTCTCTTTCTGACTTACTTCACTCTGTATGACAGACTCTAGGTCCATCCACCTCACTACAAATAACTCAATTTCGTTTCTTTTTATGGCTGAGTAATATTCCATTGTATATATGTGCCACATCTTCTTTATCCATTCATCTGTTGATGGACACTTAGGTTGCTTCCATGTCCTGGGTATTGTAAATAGTGCTGCAATGAACACTGTGATACATGACTCTTTTTGAATTATGGTTTACTCAGGTATATGCCCAGTAGTGGGATTGCTGGGTCATATGGTAGTTCTATTTTTAGTTTTTTAAGGAACTTCCATACTGTTCTCCATAGTGGCTGTATCAATTTACATTCCCACCAACAGGGCAGGAGGGTTCCCTTTCCTCCACACCCTCTCCAGCATTTATTGTTTGTAGACTTTTTGATGATGGCCATTCTGACCAGTGTGAGGTGATACCTCATTGTAGTTTTGATCTGCGTTTCTCTAATGATTAGTGATGTTGAGCATCCTTTCATGTGTTTGTTGGCAATCTGTATATCTTCTTTGGAGAAATGTCTGTTTAGGTCTTCTGACCATTTCTGGGTTGGGTTGTTTGTTTTTTTGATATTGAGCTGCATGAGCTGCTTATAAATTTTGGAGATTAATCCTTGGTCGGTTGCTTCGTTTGCAAATATTTTCTCCCATTCTGAGGGTTGTCTTTTCGTCTTGTTTATGGTTTCCTTTGCTGTGCAAAAGCTTTTAAGTTTCATTAGGTCCCATTTGTTTATTTTTGTTTTTATTTCCATCACTCTAGGAGGTGGGTCAAAAAGGATCTTGCTGTGGTTTATGTCATAGAATGTTCTGCCTATGTTTTCCTCTAAGAGTTTTATAGTGTCTGGCATTACATGTAGGTCTTTAATCCATTTTGAGTTTATGTTTTTTATGGTGTTAGGGAGTGTTCTAATTTCATTCTTCTACATGTAGCTGTCCAGTTTCCCCAGCACCACTAAGTGAAGAGGCTGTCTTTTCTCCATTGTATACTCTTGCCTCCTTTACCAAACATAAGGTGACCGTATGTACGTGGGTTTATTCATCACCTTTTCAAACCAGGAACACATTCAACACTGTGGCCTCTAAGTGACCAATGCAATGCTGTGCACATAAGAAGAATTCAGTAAAATAGTTGACAAATAAATGAGCAGAAAAGTAATATACTTTGAGTGAGTATTTTCTGCTTTTCCTAAGAAGACTGAGTAAGAGGGATAAATGCCAGGAGGAAGCTTTAGGTGAGGCGTTTGGCAAAAATTGCCTAACGTGAAGGCTTGGACCATATAGTAGAAGAATCTGTTGTGGCCTATTCATTATAAAGTTGAAAATCAGTTCAGTCCAGGAAGGGCTCAGTGAACTTTTCTCTGGCAAGAATTAAATGATTCAATCCCCCGGTTTGCTGTTACCAGCCCTTGACTTTTCCTCAGCTGTGGTAAACAGCATGGAAAGCCAGAAGCATCAAAGAATCAACAACCTAGTGGGAGAGGCAAAAATAACACTGCCTGAGCAATTAAAGAGTAAGACCTAGCCTATTATTATCATTCCCTATATTTGGGGAATGAGGACATCCCTCTCTTGTTTGTTCAAATAATCTTTCTCTTCCCTCTCTACTCTTCTCCACCCTTAATAATTGTGTGGTTTGGTATTTTAGGTAAATGAAAATTAATTTCACTTCAGGAATTCCACAACCCTGAGACAGAGACACCTTGAATTATCTAAAAATCAGGGCAAGAAACTCTAAAACAGAGTGGAGGTGTTTGATGAACAGGAAAGGTCCATGATGAAAATGCCATATTATTTGTGATACACTTTGCTTAAGAGAACATGCTTTACATGCTAATGGAAAAGGAAGTATCATACAACATACAGGATAAAATCCCAAATGTTGACAAGCACGCAGTGTTTGTTCTAGGACTGCCCCAGCTACTCCCTACCAGGCTTGTCTGGGCAGGAGGAATCACGTTTCTTCTTGTGCCTCTTCTTGTTCCTTAGAGAGGAGCCTGCACTCCCCACAGGGAGCGCTCAGGGGACACTTAAAAGGGAGCACAGCTGTATCCCTGTTCTGAGTCCAAACCACAGGCTAATAATGGTTCAACTCCTCCCAGACAGGAAACCGGACTCATTCTGAAGAACATTGCACGTGGAACATACTTGGTAAAAGTTGGACGGATGAATCTCTAGAAGGATCCTGGATCTGGGGTGGGGGGGAGGGTGAGAGGCCCTGGTTTCCAGAGAAGGAATGCTTCCCTTGGGGCCACAGTGGCCACCAGATCTCCATGTGCCAAGAGATAAGCTGGCAAAAAAAAAAAGGATTCTTCATGCCAGCGGGGGGGAATTGGCCCTGGTCATCAGGAGAGTCTGTCCTTCCACATGGGGGTGTCGAAGAACACATTTACACACTGGTGGTCTTGATGTTTCCCTGCTCAATTCTGATGGTAAATAGTCATCATGTGACAGCCACAGCCTGAGAAGGGCATGATGACCAGGATTTTCAACCCCTGGAGATGAATACTTGGGTCATCCTACCAGGAAGGCTGCCTAGACCAGCAGAGGTACTGGCTGAGTGGCAGGGGAATCTAGAATGGATGGAAAAGGAGGGGGGGACGATGAATAGCATGTGACCTTGAGCAGACCAATCTTCCTCCTGTACGTTTCCCAGGGAAAGAGACTGACCAGAATCCTGGAGTAGCTGTTTCCAGATGAGGTGAACTTAATATATGAAGCAGTTGTGCAAAAAGTGGGCTGTAGTGGATGATGGTGCCCTGCCCACTTTCCCCCTTCACATTCTAGGACACTAGTTTCCCCAGATGCAGGGGATGTTTACTGCTGAAGGCTCACAGCTGTGTTCTTTTCCGGGTGTGGTCCTCAACTGAAGGGAGATGCCCCACCTGAGTGACATCCCCTCTCCAGGGGCAGCCCCCAGCCAACGACTAGTTAATGCAAAGTTAAGAAGATTCCATCCCCTTACCTCATTAGAGACATCGCTGTGTATCCTGGTATATATTTAGCAACCAGTTCTCTGGGAAGAAAAGCCCTGGTTTGTAAAGTTGGGCGATTTCCATGGTGTAAATACTCCCACCCACTGTGGCCGATTTCCAGATCAAGCTCATCACTGAATGAGGAGCTGCAGGGAGATGCACACAGTCACCCTCCACGAGCCGGTAGGAACCTGCCAGCCACACCTCCGCATACCTCGTGAAGGGCCATCCCAGACTCAGAGCTCCTGTGGCATCGGCTGAGACCTGCTGAAACCACATCACATCTCGACGTCTCCTCCACTCAGCTCTGCTTCCTCACTCCTTACAGGTGATGGTCCTGAGCCTCTCACAAGCTCACAATCCTCCATCGCAGAGTCTATTCCTGGGGAACCTGCACCGTAACTGCCCCTGGGACTCTGTGTCCTTGGGAGTCTGTCCTTGGCTTATTTTCTCCTCACTCTGTAATCTTTCCCTGGGCAACTCCGTACCCTCCTACAGCTAGCCATCACCTCTGAATCAGGAGACACTACACCACTCTGGACTCCAGGAAAGAAGTTTCCAGATCCCTATGGAAGTCAAACAGATTTCGCTGCTACTTAGAACTCGACACGTACAAGCTCATTATCTTCTCCCGAAATCTGCCTTTTCTTCTGCATCCTCTTTCAGCAAAGGATTCAACATCTTCTCAAAGGCATATACTTTCAAAACAAAATAAACCAAAAAACTCAGAAGTATCTTTAACAGTTCTTTCTCCCTAACTCTTGGCGATCCTCTAGTTCTCTCTCTCAAAGTCCGTCCCTTTTCTCACATTCTGTCTCCACCTTACTTAGGTCCGTAATAGCTTTTGCCTGCACTGTCTTAATGCCTCCAAGAGTCTCTCTGATTCTTTTCTCTCCATCTTCCTGCCCATACTGGTCCACACCAGCAACATCCAAAGTAGCTAGGTCTAACAGTCCAGTAGGAAGAAAGAAGTGCAAGGGCTACTCTATTATTTTAGTCTTTTCCTCTTAATATATGCCTTATAATTTACATGTTATATCCATAAATCCATAAGCTTTTCTCTTTTATAAATAAAATACTTTTAATGGAATACATGCTCACTTTTTTTGTTTGTTTGATTTTTAGTGGTACATGATCAAAAAAGTTTGCAGGTCACTGCTCGCCACTAATCCAGTGACCTTTCTACCTCACAGATCCTCTTATGTCCCTCCTGTATTTGGTGACTCCCTGGACTCAGAATGTCACCTCCCTCATTAGACCTCCCCCAGTTTCCCATGTCATCAACTTCCTTCCTCATTTATCCAGAGATCCTCACATGACACATACATTTTGGGGGTTTGCCTTGTAATATAGAAATTTACATAAAATATTGTTATTCTCTGGTATATTTTGACCTCGTTGAGGACAGAGACTGTATATTTTCCCCCAGAGCCTTGCATATAGGAAGATCGATGTTTGTTGAATGAATATTTTAAGGATCATACACCTCAAAGACTGATCTTTTTTTTTTATTAGTTTCTGCTTTATAACAAAGTGAATCAGTTATACATATACATCTGTTCCCCTATCCATTCCGTCTTGCATCTCCCTCCCTCCCACCCTCCCTATCCCACCCCTCCAGGTGGTCACAAAGCACCGAGCTGATCTCCCTGTGGTATGTGGCTGCTTCCCACTAGCTATCTACCTTACGACAAAGACTGATCTTAATGATATATTTTACACTTAAATAACCTATCTTTCATAGAAAGCATAGTGGTAGTTAATAAGACACTGTGTAGGATTAAACAGTCATCCTTTTCAGGAAAAGTTAGTGCTCCCTGCCAGCCGTTAGGTTACTGGCCACAGAAACGAATTCACAGAATGTTATTACCACCAGGTGGCAGGATGACATTGCTCTTCAATTTGTATTTTTCAACTTGAGTTCTCATCCAAAACATTATTAGCCTCCCCGTTAAGCTACCTTAGAACACATCATGTGTCCCCAGAAGAAAGTGGAGTTGGAGTTCATTCTACTCCTGGGTCATCCTCACTCCTTTCTGTTGAGCCCTGACCTTTGCAAAGGGCATCAGGTCACAGGTAACGCCGCTCTCCTGAGCCCATGCTGTGGGAGGTTCTGACCCGGCAGGTCTGGTCTCTGCATGGAGAAGTCTAATGCAGTCATCTCGGCTGCAGTACCTGTGGGGTCAGGGCACCAGGGGGCTTCTGCTGGCAATTTTCCCTCTGTACCATGCACCTCCTCTCAGACCCCAGCGAGCCAGGCAAAGGATAACCTTTGGAGATGCTAACACAGGGTGCCCCTGCATGTCCCTGTGTCCACATTCAGTCACAGGGTGCCCACCCACATGGCTCATCATTGGTGTCCTGCATCACACAGAATGCAGAAGCAAAAGAGTCAGTACTTGGCTTTGAGTTCTGAGAGCCTGGTTGTAGGTACGTTTTGAATGTATTTTGGGGAAGAATGCAACAAGGTGCTCTGGTCTTCCCCTTTCTCCCCCAAACTGGATAAAGATTCCCAGATAGGGCCTCTCTGGAGAGAAGAGCCTTAAGTGAGTCGATTATGCTGGAAACCTGGGCTCTGACCTCTCCATCCCAGAGAACCCCCAGATCATCTGGGGGAAGATAAGACCAAAAGGGCAAAGTGCCACCTTTCCTGTTAGAGCCTAGAGGGGCCAAGAGCCCAGGCAGAAGGGCAGACAGGGCCCTTCACACTCCAGCACGACAAAATAAATGTCATTTATCAAAGACTCGCCAAGTTCTGGGCACTGTTTTAGTTCTGACTCATTTGATTTTCACAACCACCCTATGAGTTAAATGATTTTAATCCCTATTGTTTGGGGATGTGAAAATGAAGTTTTTGCCTTGCTAGGAAATGGTGGGGCAGATCTTTACATCCAAGCAGTCTCTAGGCCCATGCCTCTAACTTCTGTGCCAATTGCTTCCCTGAATGGGGCATGAGGAAGCAAAGGAACAGAGCCTGCAGGGGGCTGAGGTCGCACGAGCTATGACTCAACCATGAGCCGCACCAGTTGTCCCTCAAAGGCCAGTCAAGACATCTGATGAGACCTCCACCTCCACCACGGCCCCCACTTAACCCTCCAAAATTTGGAAGTTAGTCTGGGGAAAGGCACTGACCAAGTTGATTTCTACTCTCCAGTGGATTGATGGCTCCACACAGAAATTAAATTCAGTGTCAAACTCCAATTTAAAAAAAAAGAATTAATTTAAAAAAAAAGTATTTATAAAACAGAAACAGACTCACAGACATAGGAAGCAAACTTACGGTTACCAGAAGGGATGGCGGGCCGGGGGTGGAGAGATAAGTTAGGAGTTTGGAATTAACATGTATACACTACTGTGTATAAAATAAACAACAAGGACCTACTGTACAGCACAGGGAATTATATTCAATGTCTTGTAATAACCTATAAGGGAAAAGAATCTGAAAAAGAATAGATATATATGTATCACTGAATCACGTGGCTGTACGCCTGAAGCTAACATACATTGTAAATTAACTATACTTCAATTAGAAAATAGCTAAAGAAAAAAAATTCAGTTATCAGAAAAGTAAAGAAAATTTCCAATTATCCAATTTCTTGCACATCTGGCTTGGTAGACTGAGATTCATGTCCAGTAGAATAAGGGAAGGGAAGAATTCAAGCCCATGCTGAATACCTGCTCAAGCCAGGCACTCTTCATCATCAATACCTTAATCCTCCCCACAGCCCTCGAGGGGCTGATGACCTCTCCACGTTGACTGAGCCAGGATCTAAGAGAGCAAGTTTACAAGGCTGAGACCAGTGCGAGCCAGTGGAGCCAGGATTCAAGTTCAGATCTGTCCAGCGGAAAATTGCAGGGCATTTGCACCGTGCCAGGAAGCCTTGCTATTAGAGGTCAGCACATCCGAAGCAGCTGTCTTCCAGGTGAAGGATGAAGGGAAGGCTCTTGGACACGCCAACCAGCTGGTTCTTCTCCATCCCCTCACTCCATCGTTCTGACTGAACACAGAAAATTCTCTTCTCATTCCGTATGAGTGATTCCTGGTTTGCAGCTTTTGGCACTGGCTTATCTCTGATTCTGATAAAGGGAACTCTGCTGAAAAGCTCTTGGCAGTTGTTCAGTAGAGGAATTTTGAAAACTTCAATAGCTTTATTGAGGTATCATTGGCATGCAATAATTTGTACATTGACAGACAATAAACTGTCCATTTGAAGCAGACAACTTGGTAAGTTCTGATATATGTACACGCCTGTGAAACCGTCAGCACAGTCGGGATGGTGAAAATATCCACCCCCCTCCAAAAGCTTCCTTGTGTCTCTTCTCTGTAAACCCTCCCTCCCTTACTGCTCCCCTCAAGCAACCGCTGATCTGCTTTCTGGCACCCCAGATTAGTTTGCATTTTCTCGACTTTACATAAATGGATTCGTATAATATGGACTCCTTTAGACTGGATGTTTTCACTCAAAATAATTATTTTGGGATTCATCCACACTGTTACATGTATCAATGGTTCATTCCTTTTTCTGGCTGAGTAATATTCTATTATACCACCGTTTGTTTATCCATTCACCTGGTCTCTCTATTCTGTTCCATTGATCTATTCATCTATCTTTCTATCAATGCCACACTGTTTTGATTACAGTAGTAGAATTTAAGGTGGGATGAGAAAATGCTTTAAAAATGTCCCTGAGGTCCATTCCATGCAGGAGAGTCTGCAGTTTCCTCTTTCTTTCCCAGGACAATGAAAAGCCTGTGTTCTCCTCCCAGAGGGCAGCAGGGTCCACCTTTTGCTTAAATGGTCTTAGAGCAGTTGCCACACAGGTTGCAGCAGAGAATATTCTGGGCTTCTGTGGAGAATATCAGTGTGGGAAACTGCAGAAAATTGCCCCATCATTTGCTCCTTGCTCCCTAAACCAGCACCTGAGCCAAACTAAGAGCAAACCCAGTGACCTGGTGCAGCCCCTCCCCCAGGCAGGGAGGAGCATCCTCCTTCAGGAACGAGCCCTGCTGGTGTTCCCAGCACGGGGTCACCCAACTGGACACTTGCTAGCAGTTTCTCTAGAGATGTGCAGATGGTAGGAGACTGAAATTAGCCATTAAAACACAATTTGAGAATGTTATAGAATCCATGGCCCTATCTCCTTTCCTTCCCTGTCCCTCTTCCAACATCACTCCCAATCCCTCTGCTTTGAAAATTGTGAGCCTGTTATGTACTAAAAAGGAAATAGAAAAAAGAGGCTGTCTTTCGTCTCCCCACACCCTCCGGGCACGGTACTGACTCTCTGTGTCAGCTTCACGACTGCACGCTGCAAAGCTTTGAGCCAAAAGGGAAGTAGTGTCTCTGGAATCTCTCCATACTATCTTCACAAACTGTCTGTAAGTATAAAACTATTTTAAAATTAAAACATTGTTTTTAAAAAGTCAACATAGCCATTTGAAAGGGAAGTTAGGGAAAGGGAAGATTTACTAAAATTGCTGAAAAATAACACTACAGTTCTAAAAAGTAACCATCCTCTTTCTTTTCATCTTCCCAACTGAAAATTGACCATTAACCTTCCATCTTCCAGATACTCCTCTCTGATTGGGTATTTATTTCTTCAAGCTGTAAGATGGTCCTTAGATGCTCCAGGAAGCAGAAACCTGGGTGTGTTTTTGTTTCTCCCCCACCCTTCTGGATGAAGACACCCGTCCATCTGTTACTCCCTCTCCCCAGTGCTGATTGTGTCATTTTTCCTGGTTTAATCAGAGATAAGTAGAACAGATATTGAAAGCCTCCTCAAAGGAGAGTCTGGAGATGTTCAGTGCTCACAGAAGGTATGAAAGCATGGAATTTAAACATGAGAACTTCAGGCTGTTGTCATGGTCACCACTGTTCTTATGTAATAAAGATGGAGGACTTAAAAACATCCATTCTCTGTGCTGGGAAGCAGGGTTGACAAGGCTGATACTGAAGAGTATCCCACTAATGGGATAATCCCACAAATGGATAAAGACAAAAACACAGGGTCTATCACCCACTAACACCAACCTGTCTCCTGGTTACGGCTTTGCCTGGGAGGAAGCCTATCGAGTAAACACAAGTGTCTAAATGAAAATAGAGTGCCTGGAATCTGACCCTGACAATACACACTATTGAGTGGAATTCCATGAAAGGCAGGTCTATCTTGGACCTCAACACAGTTATTACTTAAAAAAAAAAAAAAGTCACAAGGAGGAGTTCAGGTTCATACTGACCACTGCATAGTATGTACAAGGGCAGCATCAATCTGAGACTTTTAGGTACTTACCAACAGAACAGGGAAGGTGTTAGATACTCATTCACAGGTCAAGTCAATCCTTCCCTGTGTGAGCCCTGTGTAAGAATGTGTGAGCGGCCCTTAGGTGACCCCCAAGGAAGCCCACCTCCTGGGGTTCATACCTTTGTGTGATCCCTTCCCCCTGAGTGTGGGCAAGACCTGTGACTTGCTTGTAACCAAGAGAACATGGCAGAGGTGATGGGATGTCGCTCCTTGATCAGTTTACCACATATTGATAAGATCCATCTTGCTAACAAACATGCTGGACACTTCATCACTGGCCTTGAAGAAGTTGCTGTGAAGTCAAGGGCCACAGTGAGCAGCCCAGGAGACAGAGAGTCATGGGTGCCTCTATTTTCAGAGAGCAGCTTCCAGCAAGAAGCCAAAGGCTTAGCCCTGTGACAAGAAGCAAATGAATTCTGCCAACCACCTGAAGGAGTGTGGGAACAAGTCTTACTCAGTCCCGGCCGACACCTTGACCACAGCCCAGGCTAAGGACCCAGCTAAGCCATGCCCAGACTCCTCACCCACAGAAACTCTGTGATGATGAATGTATGTTGTTTTAAGTTGCTAAATTTGTGGCAGTTTGTTATGCAGCATTGCTGACTGATACAGGGGATGAGATATACTTTTGTGCCTTAGCCATTTTCACTTTAACATAAAAATTTCATTCCTAGGAGGTCCCTTCATGCTATGAGAAGCATCCTTTCTGATTCCTTCCTACCACAGAAGGGATCCCCAAATCCAGGCTTCTGTTGGAGCCCCATCTGGAAAACATGACAGTGGAAGAAGGGTGATGCTCCAAAGGAAAGCCAGGGTCCCATGACCAGAAGAAAAAGGAAACAGGAAGTGAATATCCCCAAAATAACAATTGCCCCCCTGAGAGTCCAACCCACTTAATTTGACGGAGGAAGAAATAGGCCCCAAGAGGTAAATGGCTTCCAGAGTCCACACCCCATGACAGGGTCAGAAGCAAAACCACGTTTTCTCATCCGCAGTCCAGGACTCTTATCACTAGAGCACATTGTATGACTCATGTTTTTGGATGATCTTATTTCTCTGTTCCTTTAACCTATTTAGGCATATTTATTCAGTGAGAAAGCATTAAAATCAAAGTTAAATAATTCGTGAAAAGTTGAAAAAATCCAACAGTGGAATCAGACTTGTTATTTGGAAGAGAAATGCCTATTTGGCTGCACTTTTAAAACATTTCCAACTGGTTTTTGCATGCTTGGGACTTTGAATTACTCCCACAATCAAGAACAGTGGAAGAGCAAACATGAACCTGTTAAAGAAAGAGAGAAGAGAGAACTAAGCTTTGGCTTCTATTTCTCTCTCTCTCTCCTTACACGCAAAACTCTTGGGGGTCTTTTCATAGAAAGAGATGGAAATGTAGGCTCTCTCACTGGAAGAAAGCTTTGAGCTCACAGAGTCAAATGCCCTCCAGTCTACATAACTGAACGAGTAGCTGCAGGGCCAGTTTGGTGCTGAGCATCCTGTGGGCTCGGTGGCTGAGGTCCCCTGCGGGCTTCCTTCCTTCACCACGTGATTTCCATCAAGCCCACCTGAGATGCAAGAGCACCGGGAGCTTCCAAAGGCAGCAGTAGATGTGAAAGAGGCTTCCTGAGACCGGAACACAGCTGCTCACTGCCCCGCAGTGGCCCTGGTGTCCCCAGAGCTGCTGCATCGTGGACCGGAGCCCTTATGAGCAGCATGTTCCTGGTCAGGCCCTCGGAAAATAGCTTCTGGCGCTTGCCTCCTGCATTGCTTCCTACTTTTATTTCGGTAGGCATGCTCTTAGGGATGGCCACAGTTCCCCCAAGGCCTGGGGGCAGGGGAGGAGAGGAGGTAAGCGTGAAGCCACATCCTGCTGTGTGACTCAGAGCAAGGCACCCTCTCTGAGCCTCAGCTTCTCCCGTATAGAATAAAGGTAATGTCTCTTGCCCGACAACCTCTCCATGGGGAGCACGTGAGCTGGCATGGGTGAGAGCCGTGCCCAAGGTGTTTAGTAAATACCCAGCCAGTCGGAGCCGATTCCGCATCCATAACCACATCTCAGCCACAGCTGAGGCCCGAGGGCTAGGAAGTCATCATGATTGACACTCTGCAGCTTACTGCACCCCACATTCTAAGTGCTGTTCGTAGAATGGCGTTTACTCTCACAACCACAGGTGAGATGAATACTGTTATACTCATCCCCGTTGTACAGATAAGGAAACTGGGTCACAGGGAGGGTGAGGTTTGGAGCAACCAGCTAGGGCACTGCCACAGCCAGAACACAGACCCAGGCAAAGGGGCCCCACCATCAGCTCCCTCATTACCACGTTCTCTCACCTCTTAGATACATGCAATACCCCTCCAGAAGGGGCCAAGCAGCCCAGGGGCCCATCCTCCTCACCCTTATGTCCTCCCCTTCTCCACCACCCTCTCCTTCAACCCTCTGTGGGTCTGGGATTCCTCTGTCTCACTCCAAGATCCCTAGCTTTTCACCCTCTCTGGACCCCTCCACATTACAGCCTCCACTGGGTCACCTGCCCCTTTGGTATCCACTGAGACCTGTGGCTTTCTCTGCAGCCTGGGGATGGCCCACCTGGCCCAGGGCCCAAAAGTGAGGAAGTAGGAAGACTGCCACTGCTGGTCATTTGGCAAAGGCTTCTTGGTGGCCCACTGAAACCAATATAGAATGATCAGACATAACGCGCCTGGCCATGCTAATGTAGCAATGATGCCAGCCAGTCATCAACAGATCTGACACCCTGGTGGTGAGTTTCCTTTCAGGTAAGCCCCAGGAGGAAAGAGACATGGCTCCAGAAGGAGATCACACCTGGGTTCTGATGTGCTTCGACACAGATTTTGTAAATGTTCCAACGAGCCCTTGGGGAGAAGGAGCTGAGGGGGGCTGAGCATCCCCTCTCCAGCATCTGTGGAACCAGAGTCTTTAGCATCAGGCCAAGCTGTGGGACGTGTCATAGAGCCGTAATGTACACCCTCCAAGTCAGGCTAACGTTTTTTTCATTTTGTCAAAAAGGTCTTTCAAGTTCATGACAATCTCTTTTTCCCCCCATAATTTTCAATCTGATAAAGAGCTGGTGCATTTCTGATTGCTGTCCAATACATTTCACAAATGGAAAACTCTATTCCTTGTAGTGATGCTCGGAAAACCACATCTGATGATACAGTAGTAGTAGCTTTCAGTGTTGTCCCACCTGGAGATGTTGACCAGGATGAGTCCTCATGGGCTGGCCATGCAGACTCTTTGTCATTTCTAACCAATTAGCCGCTGAGATGCCGTGGGTGTGTTGAGTTTGGGTTGTGTCTGATGACATGCGGCCAGAAGAGGCAAGAGAAGATCTGTGTGATCTGCCTTAGCAAGTAGGGCAGCTACCTCTTCCCAGATGATGGGGGGCCTGGGGTCCTTGAACCCCAGACTTAGCTGCCTGGGACACCGGCTGGAGGAGCCACCATTGCACCGTGGACTACCGACTGGCTTCCAGCCTGGCTGGCCTGGGTCTCCCTTTCTCCTCCAGGCCCATGTGCCTCTCTGCAAAGATATTCCTTCGATTGAAGGACATGACCTTCTCAGACAGATAGGAGCCCTTCTTAGATCAAGAATAACCTCCAAAGATACATCTGGAATTATTTATGGGAGACACACTATCTGGATTTGCTTTAAAATACGTCAGCAGCAATCACTACAAACACCACCACCAAACAGGGTGGGGTAAAGGAAAACAGGCTGCAGAATGTTGACAACTGTTGAAGCTGAGCCATGAGTTCATGGGAAACCAGTGTTTTCTCAATGTTTGTCTATATTTGAAATTTACTGTAAGAAAGCATTTTTTTTAAAGGAATAGGTGTCATGTTCTCAACTTGGTGTAGAAGGACATAAACACCTCCAAGAGAGGGGGAGCCAGTAGTTTTCTTTTCTTTTTTTTTAAATAAATTTATTTATTTTATTTATTTATTTTTGGCTGCGTTGGGTCTTCGTTGCTGCACACGGGCTTTCTCTAGTTGCAGTGAGCGGGGGCTACTCTTCATTGCGGTGTGCGGGCTTCTCATTGAGGTGGCTTCTCTTGTTGCGGAGCACAGGATTTAGGCTCGCTGGCTTCAGTAGTTGTGGCACACGAGCTCAGTAGTTGTGGCACGCGGGCTTAGTTGCTTGGCGACATGTGGGATCTTCCCGGACCAGGGCTCCAACCCGTGTCCCCTGCATTGGCAGGAGGATTCTTAACCACTGAGCCACCAGGGAAGCCCGCCAGTGGTTTTCTGACATGAGGGGAATATTGGGATGAGTGTTACTCTCACACCGTGGGGCATGATGATTTATTTTTACCTGAATAGGTCAGTTGTTTGAAATAAGCAATCGTGTTCATAGTCTGATATGGTCATATAGTACAGAAATGGGCCATACACGGCCCTCCGACCTGGTGTTTTTTCAACCCTTGCTCTGTGAGGAGATGCTTCAGAAGGAAACACACAAATCCTTGTCCTCGTGGAGTCTATGCTGGGGGAGGGGTGGGAAAGAGACAAAATAGATACCTATGTTCATGGTGATGTGGAGGAAACAAAGCAGGGAGGGGGATGGGTTCACAGAGGGAAAAGGTTATATTCTGCACGTGGTGGCCTGGGAAGGCCTCACCTAGAGGGCAGCAGTGACCTGTGCTCCAGAGCAGTGAAAGGAGTCAGAGAGCCGTGCAGAGCATTCATGGCCAGGGCAGAGCAGGTGCAAAGGCCCTGAGGTGGAAGCCTGCCTGGTGTGCTGGGGTTAATACCTAGGAGGTCAGTGTGCCTGGAGCAGAATGAGAGGCAGAGGGGTAGGAGGTGAGCCAGAGAACTAACAGGGCTGGGGGAGGTCGGGTCCTGTAAGCTGCTGTGGGGTCTTCGGTTTTACGCTGAGCAGGATGGGAGCCACTGCAGACTTTGAGCAGAAAAATGACATGATGTGGCTGTTACCTGAAAAGGGCACTTGGGCTCCTGCAAGAAGACAAGCGAAGACGCAGAGAGACCACTTAAGTCCCCTGCACTGATCCAAGTCAGAGATGAAAGTGGCTTGGAGCTGGTGGCAGAACGGGGACGTGAGAAGGAGGAGAACCCTGGATACATCTTGGAGGTAGAGGGAAGAGGATTTGCTGCCACGTTGGACGTGCGACCCGAGAGAACCAGGGGTCACAGAGGACTCGGGCCAACCGCAGGGCTGGAACTGCCGTCAAGGGGCAGGTGGGCAAGCAGGTCTCAGGTCTGCCCCGCGTCCAAGCGAACAGCTCGATTTTTATCTGCTTATTGTTTGAAAAAATGCTCACTGCAGGGCTTCCCTGGTGGCACAGTGGTTGAGAATCTGCCTGCTAATGCAGGGGACACGGGTTCGAGCCCTGGTCTGGGAAGATCCCACATGCCGCGGAGCAACTAGGCCCGTGAGCCACAACTACTGAGCCTGCGCGTCTGGAGCCTGCGCTCTGCAACAAGAGAGGCCACGATAGTGAGAGGCCCGCGCACTGCGATGAAGAGTGGCCCCCGCTCGCCACAACTAGAGAAAAGCTCACACAGAAATGAAGACCCAACACAGCCATAAATAAATAAATAAATAAATAAATAAATTTTTAAAAAGCCAAGCATTTGAAGCCCTTGAAAAAAAAAAATGCTCACTGCAAAAAAAAAAAAAGTTTAAATGTTAGAGTCCACTGCTGTGATTAACTCTGTGCCTGCGGAGGGACTGGTCCCCCGGGGGCAGTTCAGACTGAACAATACTTTGAGTGGTTGGACACTGAGTCTTCAGAAGGGAGGGAAGTCGTGCGGGGCCGTCACCAAGCTCACGACCTTACACAGCCTTTTGTCCAACTTTCAGGCTGGAGAGCCAGATCTCCCCGGCCAGCCGCCTGCGCAGAAACAGGGAGAGCGGCATTCACGACTGGGTGCCAGACCGAGGACCCGGTACAGCCCTGCGCTGAGGACCGCTCTCCTCCAAGTGTGGCAGGCGGTGAACTTGGCCTCGCTGGGGCTCGTGAGTGAGCTCCGAGCTGAGGCCGCGGCGATAGAGCCTCTGGGAGGCGCAGGGCACCCTTACTTTGCTCTCAGTGTCCCTTTAACACCAAGCTCTGCTGTGTGGCCCTCATACCCCATGTTGCTTATTATCTTTATTTTGTGCAAAATAAAAAGAGACCCCAGGTGCATTAGAAGTCATCCCCTCAGCTTGCGGGGACCCGCACCTCATCGGTGAACTGCTGGGACGACAATGAGCCCTGTGGTCGAAGTACCATCAAATCCCCGAGGCTGAGGGACGTTTACACGAGCTTGGACCACAGTTCACAGTCATCGGTGAGTGTGCCGTCCGTATTCTCCAGTGCGTCTGGGGAAGGTGGGGTACCCAGTTATCACTGGTACCAGGTTAACGCCCGTGCTGACTCTTTCATCCATAGAGACCACCTCATGTTCTCCTTTATCATGAGAAAAATTAGGGACTGCTTGTGAGTTTTTGTGTAGAAGCAAAAAACTTGGAAACAGTTGCTGTCTGATAACAAAGGACAAGTGTGTGTGGACTTGGGGCGCCAGTGAACAGGTCACTGGGAAATTGAGCGACATCAGAGCAAAAGATGGGGGCGACTGGCCTCCGTGCACCTCACTATCACACCCCTGTTCCTCTTCCTCTGGTTCCACCTGCGCCCGCCTCCCCGCTCCACCCCACCTGCGGCCTCACCCCTCGCGCCATCCTGAGCAGAGTGACTTGGCATATTTACAGGGAAACACTGCATGTCAGGTAGCCCCCCCAAACCCCAAATATCTTTGTCTCATCTTCTCTTCAAAACCCTGCAGACAAGAATAGGCAATCTTGTGTCTTCTTTGGTTTTTAAGTAAATACTTCTTTAGGTACTAATCAGGTGAAAGGTCACCCCACTTCCTGAAGCTGCCACACTCGCTTCAAGAAGATGCTGTTCTGATTTCCCCAAGCCCAGCAAGGTAGCTTTGGCCAGGTTAAAACTGGGTCTCGCATTTTATCCATTTAAAGTCAGAAACACCAAAAGGAGCCAGGGTCCTGTGGGGTCCCGATCTGCATATCTGCTAGCAGAAGCCTGGCATGTTAGGGATGCAGCTGGGACTCTTCCCAGGTCAGTCGGCCTCCTGGGAAAAGAAGTAAAGGCACATGCGGAAACTCACAGAACTCGACATTAAAGCTCTCAGAGAAAGACTGTGGCAAACACATCCCAGGCCTGCTGGGACCATGCAGGATGAAGGCATTCCGGGGGTTGACTTTCCAGGGCAGATGTCACAACCTGGCAGATCAATAGCCCACAGTCATTCAATGTTTGGTTCACATATGACTTTTAAAAAATTAGTTACCAAGGTTTTAAAATGGAGTTATGGGGCTTCCCTGGTGGCACAGTGGTAGAATCCACCAGCCAATGCAGGGGGCAGGGGTTTGAGCTCTGGTCCGGGAAGATCCCACATGGCGCGGAGCAACTAAGCCTATGCACCAGAACTACTGAGCCCACAAGCCACAACTACTGAGCTTGTGTGCCACAACTACTGAAGCCCGCACGCCTACAGCCTGTGGTCCGCAACAAGAGAGGCCACCGCAATGAGAAGCCCGCGCACCATAACAAAAAGTAGCCCCCGCTCGCCGCAACTAGAGAAAGCCCGCGCACAGCAGCGAAGACCCAACAGTCAAAAATAAAATAAATAAATTTATAAAAATACATAAACAAAAAATAAAATGGGGTTACGTCACATGAAAATCCACATTTGTGGCTTTTTTGTTTGTTTGTTTTGTTTGTTTTGTTTGCAATACGCGGGCCTCTCACCTCTGTGGCCTCCCCCGTTACGGAGCACAGGCTCCTGAAGTGCAGGCCCTGCGGCCATAGCTCACGGGCCCAGCCGCTCCGTGGCATGTGGGATCTTCCCGGACCGGGGCACGGACCCACGTCCCCTGCATCAGCAGGCGGACTCTCAACCACTGCACTACCAGGGAAGCCCCACATTTGTGGCTTTTAAAACATGAGAAGATCAGGCGCCGCGGAGCCTGCCTCTCTCCTGGCAGTGATGGACTGACAGTGTCTGCCCCCCTTACGCTGACCTTTCAGCTCCTTGCCAGTGCTCCCTGCTGTACTCCCGGCCACCTGTCTTTTCTATCCGCTGCCCGGTCCCTGTAGGTATTTGAGTTTGGTCCTGAGGGAGGGACGGCCAGTTGTACAACTTCCTGTACTGGCCCTGCGGCTGGACCTGACAGAAGCTGCAGGAAGCACCTAAGGGTGAGAGTAGCCACATGAAGGTTAAAGATAATGAGGATGGCTGGGCTTTCCCCACCAGGTCCAATTCCCCATGCCCCAGGGAACCCTTGTACACCCTTCCTCCTGCAAGGCTCCCCAGTCAGCTCCTGGGCAGGAGACAGGGCCCACCTCATTTATTGGAGCAGAAAGAATTTAATATAAAAGACTGTCACTTACATATAAAGTTGTTAATTAGGTAACTGAAAGGGCAAGAGGAAACCCTATAATAACTTTGTTTTTTTTAACATCTTTATTGGAGTATAATTGCTTTACAGTGGTGTGTTAGTTTCTGCTTTACAACAAAGTGAATCAGTTATACATATACATATGTTCCCATATCTCTTCCCTCTTGCATCTCCCTTGTTGGTGGGAATGTAAATTGATACAACCACTATGGAGAACAGTATGGAGGTTCCTATAGTACCTTTAAGGTATCTTTAAGGATACACTAAAGGAACTGCTGGAGACATACTCCGGGGCTGGAGAACAAAGAGACGGGGTTGGTATTACTAAGCCTGCGACTCTTGGTGGGGCGTGGCCCTGGAATCCCGGCGTCTGAGGAGGGGCTACTGGCAGCTGATGCTGGGGTCTCTGAAGTGGGCTCAGTGATACCGGCAGAGTTGAGGATCACAGGATCACAAGCTGTGATGAGAAAAACAACTTCTGAGAAAAACAACTTTTATGGAAAACAACTCTGTTTTTCTGAGTTGCTGCTTAGGCATTTTATAGTCTGATAACTTCTCACACCCAGGGTCTGGAGACTTGAGTTTAGGACACCCGCCACAGTTCCTGTTTTAGTTTTCCTGGGACATCTTTTACAATAACCACTTAGAGTGAAGCCTGGGAAAAGTCTGTGACCTTCGCCCCAACCATCTAATAAGTACTGGCTGTTCGCTGCCCTGCTCTCTGTCTCCTACTCCCAGGTGACCTGGGATGGGGGACTGCCCGCCCCTCGGCTCTCTGTGCCCCGTTCGTTTCTGGGATCTGTAAGTAATAATAAATCTTGTGACTCTACTTCCTCTGTGTGGGTCTATTGAAACTGCACCTTCAATCAAAGTGACCCCAGGGTTTTCACGTCCTCAGAGTGGGAGCTCGGATGCTGAGGGAGCTCCCTGCCGTCCCCGAGTGGATGTCTTGTCTGCCACCCCCACTTAACAGGTCAAAATCTGCATATTCTTAATTCAGTACACCAGCTCTGGCTTCTCAGCACACAAGCAGACACGGAGCCCATAGGAAGCAAGCAAGAAGGAGCGCCCCCCCCTTCAACCTCCCTCTTGGGCCCCCAGTTGGCAGTAACTTGGAGGAGCCACTACCAAGCAGCACTTTGTTTGCAGAGCCCCAGCCCCAGCATCACACAGCTGAGTGCAGAGGCTGCTTGTTGAGAGGCAGTAACTTGATGACCGGCCCAGAGGGCCCCCTGAGAGCCTTTCCAGCTTAGGTGCATCCATTCAACAAACCTTGAGCACCCCCTGTTCTATTTGCAGAGAGTATAATATCAGCAAGGTAGACATACCATTCCTTGCCTGGTGGACCTGGCAATCAACCTGAACTCTTTTTTTTTTTTTTAGGTCTTTCACTCTTCTACTAGGTTCTAGCGTAGGGCTCCACCTCTGCTGCTGTGCAACCACAGCCAAGACATGGAAACAACCTAAATGCCCATCGACAGATGAATGGATAAAGAAGATGTGGCACATATATACAGTTGAATATTGCTCAGCCATAAAAAAGAATGAAATAATGCCATTTGCAGTAATATGGATGGACCTAGAGATGATCATACTAAGCGAAGTAAGTCAGACAGAGAAATATCATATGATATCACTTATATGTGGAATCCAAAAAATTATACAAATGAATTTATTGACAAAACAGACTCACAGACTTAGAACACAAATTTAGGGTTACCAAAGGGGAAAGGGGCGGGGGGGATAAATTAGGAGGTTGGGAGTAACATATACACACTACTATATATGAAATAGATAACCAAAAAGGACCTACTGTAGAGCACAGGGAACTCTACTCAATACTCTGTAATAACCTATATGAGAAAAGAATCTGAAAAAGAATATATATATGTATATGTATAACTAAATCACTTTGCTGTACACCAGAAACTAACACAACATTGTACATCAACTATACTCCAATATAAACTAAAAAGTTTTTTTAAAGAATGGAATAATTAAGGAAAACATCAAGAAGTTTGTAAACTCCTAAATATAAAAAAATTAATAAAATTTAAAGGTTAAAAAAATAGTCTTTCACTCTTCTACTAGGTTTTAGCGTCAGGCTCTACCCCTGTGGCTCTGCAACCGTCGTGTGCATGTTTATTCTTTGTGGAAAATATACATAACAAAAAATTTACCATTTTAATCATGTTTAAGTGTACAATTCAGTGGTATTAAGTACATTTACAGTCTTGTACAATCACTGCCACCAACCATCTCCAGAACTTTTTTGTCTTGTAAAACTGAAACTATATCCAGTAAACAATGATCCCTCATTGGCCCTGCTCCCCAGCCCCAAGCAACTACCACTTTACTTTCTGTCCCATGAATCTCATTACCCTAGTACCTCACATAAGTGGAATCCTTTTCTGTCTGGCTTATTTCATTTAGCATGTTGTCTTCTGGTTTCATCCATGTTGTAGTGTGTATCTGAATTTCACTCTTTTTCAAGGCTAAATAATATTCAATTGTATGGATATACCACATTTGGTTTTTCTGTTCATCTCTTGGTAAGCATTTTGATTGTTTCCACTTTTTGGCTCCTGTGCATAAGGCTGCTATGAACAGAGTAGACCGATACCTGTTCAAGTCCCTGCTTTCAATTATGCCCAAATTCCATTTGGGCACATACCTAGGAGAGGGACTGCTGGATGATATGGTAGTTCTGCGTTAACTTTCTGAGGACCCATCATGCTGTTTTCCATAGCTGCTGCACCACTTGCATTCTTACCAACAGTACATAAGGGCTCTGATTCTCCACATCCTTGCCAACGCTGGCTAGTTTCCATTTTTTTAATAACAGCCATCTTAATGGGTACGAAGTGGCTCTTATGGGTTTTAACATGAATTCAATGTGAAAACACCACATTTGTGTAGTGTTCTTTTTGGGATAATGCCTCATTTATCACCCAGGAAGCTTCCAGTCAGCCAGCCCTTCTCTCCTTTTCCAGGCAGTTTGGTTTATTGGCTTTGGCAGCTTCAGCCTTTCTCAGAAGAGGGCTTGGACCCACTTAATAGGATGACATTAAAGAAATGTTGTAAGATCAGAGATGCAGAGAGAGACTGAGAAAGTGCTTTCATCTTCTTTGATGCCTAGAAGCATTAACACTGACAGGGCAGAGAGCCCTTCCCGACCTCATCTGGAGCAACAGCAGCGGGTGCATCCAGGGCCCTTCAGTGACTGGCCATGGGTTATCAATGGGCAAACGGGGACCCAAACTGAACATCCAACAACTGGACAAACTATGCTAAAACTGTGGAGTGTAATTTTATGCTGACATTAAAATTATCCTTCTAAAGCATACTTAATGACACAGGAAAAGCATATGATTTAATGTAAAGTGCAAAAAGCTGAACACAAAACATTAATGATGTTCAATATTTACAAATATGCCTTTAAAAATACTAAGAGGACGGCTTCCCTGGTGGCGCAGTGATTGAGAGTCTGCCTGCTGATGCAGGGGACACGGGTTCGTGCCCCGGTCCGGGAGGATCCCACATGCTGAGGAGTGGCTGGGCCCGTGATCCATGGCCGCTGAGCCTGCGCGTCCGGAGCCTGTGCTCCGCAACGGGAGAGGCCACAACGGTGAGAGGCCCGCATACCACAAAAAAAAAAAAAAAAAAAAAATACTACGAGGAAGTATATAAAAATGTTAGTAGTTATCTCTAGTATGGGTCCCTTTTAATTCTCAATGTATTTCTACTTCCCAGATCCTCTATAATAAGCATTTAATATCTTTAAATTATTAAAACAAAATTAACACTATTAAGCAAACACAGTGACTGCAGTAGACGCACTGAAGTACGTAGAACTGCCTGGAACTCTGCCAGGGAAAAGTAAAGCCATAGATAGTGGCTGAGAGGATGCAGCTATTCTTGTTACTGTTGCTATGGTTACCTGAGTCCTCACTCCCCTCTCCAGGCTGGTGTGAAGTGGACAAACAAGGGTGATAGAGAGTTCACATGAAATATAAGATCCCCTCAGCTCACTGCCATCCCATAACAGAGAGGACACCAGAATTAGGGAAAGCGCAATTAGCTATCAAGACTTTCACTAATTAAGGACCCTCCTCTTTTCCCTCCAGAGTTATTATATAAATGGGCCAGAGAGGGCTCCTGTACACTGGCCTAAAATGGTCCCCATGTCATTTTCTTCTTCACAGCAGGCTAGGACTGTTAGCTCAGAGCCCACTGGCACCCAAACTCAATTTCTCACACATTCAGTTGTTTCACATATAGTCCAAATAAATGTATTTTTAGCTATTTGGAGACTGCCTACTTTACATACCACATGAAACTTCACTTAACACATCCACTAGCCATGGATAAGACAAACCCTGTAGCTCTAAAAGACCCCTTATTAGATTCTTTAGAGAAACAGAATTGATAGGAGTGATGGATAGCTAAAAAGATATATAGATATAGATATAGAGATACACATACACATATATATACATATAAATGATTTGTTATAAGGAATTGGCTCATGTGGTTCTGGAGTCTGAGACTTCCTTAGATTTGCAGTTGGCAACTGGATATCCAGGAGAGCTGATGGTGTAGATTCCAGCTCAAGTACAAGTCCAAGTCCAAAGGCAAGGTCCCAGCCTGGCACAGGCAGGCAGAGGGAGCACAGTCTCGCTTACTAAGGCTTTTTTGTTCTATTCGGGTCTCCAGTGCATTGAATGAGGCCCACCCATGTTGCAGAGGGCAATTTGCTTCACTCAGTCTATCAATTCAAATGTCAGTCTCATCCAGAAACACCCAGAATCAGGTTTAACCAAAAACCTGAGCACCCCATGGTCCAGTCAAGTTGATACATAAAATTAACCACCCTAGATCCCTGCTGCCCTTGGGAGCTCTCCAATCCACCCTGCTGCTGAGTGACATCACCTGGACACCCTGGGAGTTTCCCACCCTTTTCCCCAGTTTGGTGGTGGCCCAGTGCCCACTGTCCCTGGAGGGTCGCCTGCTGAGAGGGACTTCCCCAGAGGCAACCCAATAATTCTTATTGTGCAACACTGCCACCTCGTGGTCCTGTCTCTTCCTTGATCAGCCTTGAAACTTAGACTGACCACAGGAGTCGCGTCTCATGGAAGAACGTTTGTATGACCCTTCCTGCCCCCGCTTCAAACTCTTGGGAGGTGAGAGGTAACTTTGAAATCCCCACATTCTCTGCATCAAATTTTTCCCCACCCTCCTTGAATTTCTTGCCCCTAGCCCAAAGAATTCTAGAGGGTGTGCTGGGGAGGAGAAGCAGGCAGGGTGAATGAAGTATCCTGCCTCTATATTCTAAGTTTCTCTCAACTGAGTTTGCAAAGTCAGAATTTAAACTCAAACTACACTGAGACCTTTAGTGCTCCCCAGCACTGAAAAGGGTATGATGGCCACCACCTGCCCTCAAGGAACTTCAAAATAAGAACACTAAACTATAAAACTCCAAACTTACATGTGTGCTGAAATTAAAAATAATTTCTAGATTTTTCTGAATGCAAAAGGCTAAATAAATTCATGGAAAATAAATATTGCATTCAAAAAATATTTTGTTTTGCTTTGTTTTTGATCCCTGACTTGTTGGTACACTTAGCCTATGGAGCAATCCTGTACTGCTGACACTCAGGCATGGTGTAACATATAGACTCTTTGAGGAGGACCACATTACTGAGGCTTAGCATAGTGTATGGCATGTAGAAGATGCTCAATAAATGTTGAACTGATTTAAACAGATAAGGTGGAGGATTATAATAACAATTTTAAAGCCACATACTATGGAGGACTGTATTTTTCTTCCAGCTGACCTCAAGTCATTGAAATAATGTGATATGGAGAGTATTATATATACTATATTTATTGTTGTATCTTTATTAACAAGAAAAAAATATGTAAAAAATCAAAAGGGAAAAGTTCTTCTTGCACAATCCATGAAAAAATACTTGATAAACTGAGAAACTGAACTTCATTAAAATTAAAAACTTCTGCTATGTAAAAGACAATGTCAAGAGAATGAGAAGACAGGGCACTGACTAGGTAAGAAATATTTGCAAAAGACACATATGATCAAGAACTGTTATTTAAAATATACAAAGAACATTTAAAACTCAACAATAAGAAAACAAACAACCTGATGTGAAAATAGCCAAAGACCTTAACAGATACTTCACCAAAAAAGATACGCAGATGGTATATAAGCATATGAAATGATGCTCCACGTCATATGTCATCAGGGAAATACAAATGAAAACAACAGTGGAATACCACTACACATCTATTAGAATTGCCAGAATCCAGAAATCCGACAACACCAAATACTAGTGAGGATGTGGAGCTACAGGAACTCTCATTCATTGTTGATGGGAATGCAAAAAGTTACACTCACTTTGGAAGACAGTTTGGCAGTTTCTTACAAAACTGATCATACTAAACATATGATCCAGCAACCATGCTCCTTGGTATTTACCCAAAAGAGTTGAAAATTTATGTCCACACAAAAAGCTGCACATGTGTGTTTACAGTGGTTTTATTCATAATTGTCAAAACTTGGAAGCAACAAGGTATCGTTTAATAGGTGAATGGATAAATAAACTATGGTACATACAGACAATAGAATATTATTCTGAGCTAAAAAAAATGAGCTTTCAAGCCATGAAAAGATATGGAGAAACCTTAAATACAAACTACTAAGTGTAAGAAGCCAATCTGAATAGGCTATATATTGTATGATTTCAACTATATAACATTCTGGAAAAGGCAAAACTATAAAGACAGTAAAAAAAGAAATCAGTGGTTGCCAGACGTTTGGGGGAGAGATAAATAAGCAGAGCACAGAGGATGTTTAAGGCAGTGAAACTACTCTGTATGATACTATAATGATGGATGCATACCATGATGCTTTCATTCAAATCCATAGCATGTACAACATAAGAACTGAACTGTAATGTAAACCATGGACTATGACTACAATGTGTCAATGCAGGTCCATCAGTGGTACCCAATATACCCTCTGGTGGAGGTTGTTGATAATGGAGGAGGCTATGCATATGTGGGGGCGGGGCTTATAAGAAATCTCTGTATCTTCCTGTCAATTTTGTTGTGAAGCTAAAATGACTCTAAAAAAATAAATCTTGAAAAATTTTCCTTTGTAACCAGAGTCAATATTTTCTAAATTTAAATAGTGAGATTTTTTTAAAACTCAGATCTCTATTTGGTAGAAGGAGTTTGCCTAATTATATAACCCTTTCTGTTGCCAAAACCCAATGTAAATTAACTATAAGTTCAGAACTGTACATTAAGAATATCTTAGGGCTTCCCTGGTGGCGCAGTGGTTGAGAGTCCGCCTGCTGATGCAGGGGACACGGGTTCATGCCCCGGTCCGGGAAGATCCCACATGCTGAGGAGTGGCTGGGCCCGTGAGCCATGGCCGCTGAGCCTGCGCGTCCGGAGCCTGTGCTCTGCAATGGGAGAGGCCACAACAGTGAGAGGCCCGCATACCGAAAAAAAAAAAAAGAAAAAAAGAATATCTTAAACAATTTTTTGGATCACTGAAAGAAAAGATGGAAGACAAGTGACCTCTAACCTTCCATTTGTCTTATTATTGGGTAATTAATAAATATATTTAGAAATGTCCTGTCCTTCACATAAATATTATGCTAGAGGAATAGTTAATGTTCCTCATAAAAAGAGATGACAGACAGAACTTGTAAAATGCTATTTATAGCATTTTAAGCAGAAAACTAAATGATAATTTATTTGGCTTATTAAGCTCTGCCTATCTTTAAAAGCCAACAAACTCCAAACTCCTGAGTTCTTTTTTTTTTTTTTTTTTTTTTTTTTTGCGGTACGCGGGCCTCCCACCGCCGTGGCCTCTCCCGTTGCGGAGCACAGGCTCCGGACGCGCAGGCTCAGTGGCCATGGCTCACGGGCCCAGCCGCTCCGCGGCATGTGGGATCTTCCCGGACCGGGGCACGAACCCGTGTGTCCCCTGCATCGGCAGGCGGACTCTCAACCAGTGTGCCACCAGGGAAGCCCCAACCCCTGAGTTCTTAAATGTCAGAACGCTGTGATCAAGTCTTGATATCTACACTCTGTCAGAGGCTATTATCTGCAGAAATATACCTGCTTCTGCTAAATATATTACTCCCTAAAACACTGGGTGGTTGAGATTTTCTCTTTGTTGGGAGGTATCAAACACTAAAATAAGCTCCTATTTGGAACTCCTGGAGGGGTGGCGCCCTAGCAGGGGAGTGCAAACCAGAAACAGACAAAGCCTTCCAAAACTGCAGGTCAGTCTCAGATCAGCTCAGCTCATGACTGGATTGAGATCCTCAAACTCCACTCTCTCCACTTCACCACAGTTTGCCGTGAACCTTCTCTGGTGGAAGGTAACATCACCCAGAACTTCTACACTGTTCTTCAACTAGGATCTATGGACCCCCCAGATCATTTGGGCTACAATTCAGTATCACTGGTTTCTTTGTAATCTCATGCATTTTATTTTCTGCATTTAAAAATATTCTTCTAAGAAGGAGTCTGTGGGCTTCACTCGACTGACAAAGAGATCCTGACATATAGTTCTCATATACAACGTCCAGAATTCAACCAAAAATTACCAGGCATACCAAACATTAGGACCAAGAGTAAAAGTCTATCGCCTTTCTATAGAGTAGCAACAGTTAGGAAGTGAAATTAAAACAAAACCCTCACCATTTACAACAGCAGTAAAAACTATAGAAATAAATCTGATAAAATATGAGCAAGATCATTACTCAGAAAATTATGAAACATTTGTTGAAAGTTACTAAAGACTTATAAATAGAAAAATATTTTATATACACATGTAAAAAATATTTCGTAACATAAGGGCATAATTCTCCACCTAAACTGATCTATATACTCTACACAGTTCCAAACAAAATCGCAACAGGATTTTTATGTAACCTGAAAAGATACTCTAAAATGTATGTGGAATATCAAAATTTTTAAATCGTTCTCCAGGAGACCCTGAGACAGGGGTACATAGGAAAGTAATTTATTAGGAAGTGTTCCTGGGAAACTCTAGTAGTGAAATGGACCTTGTAAAGGAATCCGAGGGATACATTGGCAGCATTTGCTACATTACTCCTAAAAAAATAAATCGGTGAGGAAATTTCCCTACCGGATATCAAGACTTAATTACTAAAGCTATAGCAATTAAGGCAGTATGGTCTTGCCAGAGAGATTTTTAAAAATTTGACCAGTGGAAAAGATGCACGGTGCCGGCAGGGGCATGCTCCCTCTGAAGGCTCGAGAGAGGAATCTTTCTTTGTCTCCATCTGGTGGTTGCTGGCCATTTTTGGCATTCCTTGGCTTGTAGATGCAACTCCAATTTCCTCTTCTGTTTTCACATGGCTGCCCTCCCTCTGAGTCTGTCTTAACAGGGCACTCTTATTAGCGCACGTGTCATTGGATTCAAGGCTTACCCTCATCCAGAATGACGCCATCATAAATTAATTAATTCCATATACAAAGACTCTATTTCCAAGTAAGGTAACATTCTGAGGTTCCAGGTAGACATGAATTTTTTGGTCTGTTTGTCTGTTTTTCTTTCGTATTTATTTATGTATTTATTTATAATTAATTTCTTTTTTCTTTTTTTTTTGGAGTGGACATGAATTTTGGGGGCAGAGGGGACACTATTCACTTCAGTCCAGCATAAGTGGCTAATAACCATAAAAAGATGCTCAACTCTTTTGGACTCTGGTAAGTGCAAATTAAGTCCACAGCAGTATACTGTTTTATACCCTCCAGACTGGCAAACACTGAGACATGTACAGAGGATCAGCCGGACCCTCTGCACCCACTGAGTGGGTCAGCTGGACTTGTGTACTGTGGGGGAGTGTGAACTGGTTCACACCATCTGACCTGCTGCACTTCAGAAAACACTCTGCTATGGTATCATATATCTGACCCAGAAATGTTACTTCCAGGTATGTGCCCAAGAGGAATTCTTGCACAAGTGTACAAAGAGACATGTATAGAAAAGCTCCCAAACAGAACCATTTCCAGCTTAAAAACAAAAAAAAAACCTGGAAACAGTTCACTGACAGGAGAATAAATAAACTGTGGTATTTCAGCAGTCAAAGTAAGAGAACTAAACCACACACAACAGCACAGGTGAACTCCTCAACATAACGTCAGGTGGAAAAAGAATTTTTCAGAAAACTACATAGAATATGATACCATTTTTGTAAAGCACACACACAAAAAGGATATGTTATGCAGTATGTGTGACAAAATGTTAATTGAAAGACAGTGATAATGAGAAAATGTAGGGCAGCCGTTGATGTAGGTGTGAGTAGATGAAACACGGACATCACGGCTGCCTTGAAGGAATTTCCCAAAGCAGAATCTGAGCCTGGCACACAGAAGGGGAAAGAGGAAATTCATTTATTCATTATTAGTTTTTCATATGAAAGCATTTTTCATTCATTCACTTGACAGTTAGTTGAGAGAGACGAAAGCTGTCAGAGATGAGGCCTCTCTGGAGGCTTGAGGCTAAAAGGGTGGGTCATTGATCTACTGTCCTGGATCATTCTGGAAAAGGAAGGGGCTCCAAAAATGGGGAGGGGAATACGGTACATAAAGAGTTTAAAATTTATTTTAAAACATTTAAGCTCCTTGATGAAAGAAGGTATGGATTCCTGCTAATCATGACACAATTCATGCTTTATTCATACGTTTGTGTACTGCTTATCCTTATCTTTCTCAAACCAATTTCAGCCTTCTTAGTTCATTTATCAAGTGTTTCGTCACGTCTTTAGCCTTATGTTGTATTGACTAATTTCTTTCCAATTCTTCTCAAGGTGCTTTCGAGCCCATCGTGTTTCCAGCCCCGTCTGTCTTACATTCTCATTCTGTACCCTTCAACTTGCCAGGTTCTGCACTGGAATGTCTACAAGGCACAGGTCCACAGGATCCGTTCCCAGGAGGAAACACCAAAGGTAAAAATGACTCATGAAGCAGGAATTTGCAGACACTCCCTAGAGGCGGCCCTAATTCTCCATCCCCTGGGTTATTCTGGTCTGCTTGGTGGGCAATGGCAGCCCGGTGTCCTGCAGAACTTTCCTTTAAAACCTGAGATGAGAATCTTGGAGCAGCCCCAGTTCTGTTTTTTCTGTAGAGTTTAACAGTTATATCAGCAAACCGCAGCAGCTGGGCTGGGGGAGGAACGACGGAGGAGCCAGGACATCAAGACTTTGTTTTCCTAACAGCTAAACTCTGCACCGTTCGTCTCTGTGAAAGATATTAAGCTTGAAGGAACATCTTCATCTTTCCCCAGTGATTCCTCATGTCATCTACATGACATAGATTTCTCAGCTTCCTTTTCAGAATCCACAGTGGAAGTGATCTTTGGTCAACATGGGAAAGATTCTAATATAGGAGCAAGACGAAGAGCAGAAGTTCCGGAGTCAGACCATCATAGCTTGGATTCTTCATCTACCGTTAACTAGTGTGAGGACGTTGGTCTGAAAAGTAGAGATAATAATAGTATGTCTTTATAAGGTTGTATTAAGTGAGATACACAACTGGAGCCCTAAGAAAAGTGCCTGGCAAACAGTAGATAGCGATGTGAGTTGGTAGTATTAGTTTCTACTTCTCACAAGGTAGGTATCATTCTTTATGCAAATGAAGTCTCATAACAATGGCCAATTGGTCTTACTTGTGAACTCATGTGCACTCCAGAAAAGAATATTGCTCTAAATCCCACTCTTGGGCATACATCTGGATAAAACTATAATTCAAAAAGACACATGCACCCCTATGTTCATAGCAGCACTGTTCACAATAGCCAAGACATGGAAACAACCTAAATGTCCATCAACAGATGAATGGATAAAGAAGATGTGGTACATACATACAATGCAATACTACTCAGCCATAAAAAAATGAAATAATGCCATTTGCAGCAATATTGATGGACCTAGAGATGATCATACCATGTGAAGTAAGTCAGAAAGAGAAAGACAAATACCATATAATATCACTTATATGTGGAATCTAAAATATGGCACAAATGAACTTATCTCCAAAAAAAAAGCAGACTCACAGACATAGAGAGCAGACCTGTGGTTGCTAAGGGATGGGGGATGGGGAGGGTTGGATTGGGAGTCTGGGATTAGCAGATGCAAACTATTATACGTAGAATGGGTAAACAACACATATAGCACAGAGAACTACATTCAATATCCTGCAATAAACTGTAGTGGAAAAGAATATATATGTATAACTGAATCACTTTGCTGTACAGCAGAAATTAACACATCATTGTAAATCAACTATACTTCAATAAAATGAATTTTTAAAAAATAATATTGCTCTAAAAGATGTGAAAAATTCACTGTACAAAATCAACTGACCCCCTTTTGTTTAAAACACAAGTCCCACACATACCCAAACTTAAAGCTGCCCAAGATTCTTGAAATGATAAGGAAGTTTGTCCCTTAGTTTCTTATGAAAAATCATGGAATCGAAAAAAAGCTCTCACAGCTGGTCATTATATAATTTTTTACTATCATCCACTCCCTCACATGTAGGTCGTGCTAAAGCTGTACCATAGGACACACCATTTAGGTGTGCAGATTGAAGCTTGACAGAATGTAAATTGAATGAAAAATAACTTTTCAGAGGCTAATTACCAAAATGATGAATATTCGCTACCCCATGATTTTCTTCTTAGGGTTTCCTATTTCGTTGCTTCTCTCTAAACCCAGAAAAGGATTCCAGGGCAAGAAAAAAGAAGAGAAAAGTCATCTCCAAGACATCCTAGAGTCGGAGCTGATGCAATAACTGGAGATGCTTTGAGCTGGAGAGGGAGGTGGGAGCACTAAGAAATGGGGGAGGGACATGTGTGGGCAGGAAAGGCGTGGAGCAGGCATTTGCTGTTTCGGAGGGTCCCCTGATGTGGAGCATCTGTGAACTGTAGAGGCCCAGGTGTCACGAGGGCAGGTACTCCCTCCACCTGCCCCGTGGTGGCCAGGTCCTGAGTGTGTAAACTCGCCCAGGACTCTGCCCACACGTGATGAGAGTGTAACTGTGTGGCGGGCAGAGGCGCCAAGCAGCAAAGCCCGGCCTCCGCGGGGGTGTCCAGGTGATGGATGTGGCCAGTGTCAACGGCAGCAGCCTGGCCAACTCATCAGGGCAGCCAACCCTGAGGCCGCCACTCAGCCTCCTCGACAGAAACCCAAGAACTTTCCGTTCTTCAGGTTGCTGATGCCTGCTTTCCTGTACCCAGCATAACATGGCACAGCACAACAGGACACAAAAGCATGACTTTACAGTTAAGAACAACTCCCCCGGAGGAGAAAGGAGAGGAAGTAGGGATGATCTAAGTCCACAGAGCCTCGGAGCAGTGTCTGCCAACAATCCGTGGCCACGGACATTATCCTTTTGTTTTTATTAACAATCCATTGCAGACTCTTTCTTTTGCAAAATATAACAAAAATAAACGACTTGAAAAATGAAGTGAAAAACAAAGTCATGCAAAATACAAGTCCAATGTCTTAATTATTAGATTCAACAGACGTGAAACTCTTCTGTCCAATGACTATAAATTATCTCAGCACTTCCTCTTGGTGTGGTCTCCCTGTGGACCAGGAACCCTTCCAGGAGCCACTTGGGCCTGGAGGGAGGACTCTTTCTCTGAGGAGTCCCCTGGTCTCATCCCAGGCTGTGGACCGAGGCGGGAGCTGGGACCTCTCTGGGGACACCTCCTGAGAAACCCTACCTTGCAGAGTTGGTCTGTCATCCAACAGATACCGCTCAACTCCTAAGACAAAGGTGTCCTGCCTCGACCTCCCGACGCTCCCTCACTGAACTCAGACCAGCTTTGATGAGCACCCCCAGTCATTCAGGGGCCTCTCTCTAACCCGAGAGAGAGGGCACAGGTTCACCCCATCTTCCAGGCCACTTGCACAGCGTTATCATTTCATTCTGTTCTCCTCGGCGCCGTCATCTGTGCCGGGAGGGCCCGGGGACCCAGGGGTTCTCTCGACGTCTGTAACCTCAACGATGCTGGGCCCTCACTGGCATCATCTTCTCTCATCTCAGTTCATCAGACTTTAAGACGAGCAAGGAAAATGATAGAAAGTGGGGAATAAGGTGTGTAAGGAAAAGCCAAAGTGAGCAAGAATGATATAAGAGTGATGATTAACACCTGCAGGTCCCTGGGGAGAGGGCGCTGCACCCCTTCCCCATGGACGGGCCCAGAGAACACGGCTGGATGGGGAGGACTGAGCTGGGCCACCCACCTGTTGGACACCCTCCATCCATGTGAAACTAACGTTGATCTTCCTACTTCATGTGTCTAATGGAAGGTCCTTCAAACCTGACACTGAAAACACCCTTGTTCTGGTCTATAGAGATAAAAGGCAAGAGTTGAGTGCTAAGCCCTCCAAACACACAATCTGAGCTGTCGTGCCCTCACTGGGTTAGTGAGTCCCTGACTCAGATGCAGGGGGAAAGGGCCCCTTGGTCCCTCCGGCCCCATCGATTTCCTCTCTCCTTGGAAGAAGGAAGGTAGGACGACACGGGAGCCCACTTCGATTTCCCATAAACATTCGTGCACACTCAACTAGTAATGAGGCTGAAGGATTTTTTTAAATTAATTAATTTATTTTTGGCTGCATTGGGTCTTCGTTGCTGTGCGCGGGCTTTCTCTAGTTGCAGAGAGTGGGGGCTACTCTTGGTTGCGGTGCGCAGGCTTCTCATTGCGGTGGCTTCTCTTGTTGCACAGCACGGGCTCTAAGTGCGCGGGCTTCAGTAGTTGTGGCATGTGGGCTCTAGAGCACAGGCTCAGTAGTTGTGGCGCACGGGCTTAGTTGCTCCGCAGCATGCGGGATCTTCTTGGACCAGGGCTTGAACTCGTGTCCCCTGCACTGGCAGGCAGATTCTTAACCACTGTGCCACCAAGGAAGCCCAGGCTGAAGGATTTTTAATGATGGTTCATTGTGCTGTAATTTTGTTTGTGCTTTAAGGAATATTTTTAGCTTTCTGTGTTTGACTAAGAGCAAATCATTCTAAAGGGTACACTTTGATCAAAAGCATACATCAACAAATCAGTGTGATCGTGACCTTTGCATAAATAATATCCTGTAATATTTATCCCACAACTCGGGACAAGGCTTATGTTCCTAGATTAAGATGGTGATGGTACAAACCTTACAAGTGCTAATCAACCCAATATTAGAAATGTTCTGGTTTTTTAATTTGTTAGCAATTAGAGTTTATTCATGCTGTACCCAAGAGGCATATGCGAGATCTTTGTCCTTCTAAAACCCCAACAAGAATTCTTACGCACAAATATTTCATTCCTGGTTTCTGAAAAACTCCAGTAAGTCCCTCTGAATCCAGAGAATGTAGTTTGGCATGACTGCGTAAAATGGTCTCTGAGCATAGCATTGGAATTCTATTTACAACCAAGAATATTTCCACCATAGAAAATTTCTCCTTCGTTTTCTAGTATCACCTTATGATTTTCCAAAAATGAAATTTCTCAGCTTTACACCAGTCTCATCCATCAGGTTTGGGTCAGGATGTCTGCTGGTCCTTTGGAAAAGTCCAGTCTCCAGGAAGCAATGAAGATTTGCCACCAAGGAGGTCAGGAGTCCAAATGAAAGTGCCGCGGCCACACTGAAGGCCATTCCAGAAGAGAGATGCCCAGAACACTCTAGGCCAGGGTGGCAAAGTACAGCTGACGCCAGAGCTGGCCACCACTTGCTTTCCTACAAACTAAGAGTAATTTTTGACATTTTTTAATGGTTAAAGGAAAAAATAATTTTTATGACACATATAATTACATGAGATTTAATTTTTAGTATCTGTAAAGAAACTTTTATTGGCACACCACTGTACTCATTCATTTACTATTGTTTCCAGCTGCTTTCATACAAGAAATGGCAGAGTTGAGTCATCGCAACACAGACAGCAAGGCCCACGAAGCCCTAAAAGCTCCTTCTGTGGCCTCTGCAGGGGCTTCACTGAGGCTGAGTGGGGCTGCTTTAGAGGAGACGCCACTCGTTTCAAAAAACTGATTCTGGGGCTTCCCTGGTGGCGCAGTGGTTGAGAGTCCGCCTGCCGATGCAGGGGACATGGGTTCGTGCCCCAGTCCGGGAAGATCCCACATGCCGCGGAGCGGCTGGGCCCGTGAGCCGTGGCCGCTGAGCCTGCGCGTCCGGAGCCTGTGCTCCACAACGGGAGAGGCCACAGCAGTGAGAGGCCCACGTACTGCAAAAAACAAAAAAACAAAACAAAAAAAACTGATTCTGAGCTGTACTGTTAATTAGCCTCCTGTCTCTGCGCTGTCCCTGGAGACAGTGCCAGGGCCACGCCCCCCAGGGTGACAGAGGAAGTCTGTCTTCCTTCTTTGCCATCAGCACCATGGGCTTGGTTCTCATCACAGGGCCAGATACCATCGAGCGAGCTGAGAATCACACCTACTGCCTTGAAAGTGTGAGCACGGATTGTTTTTATTTCGCTAAAATATACATCACGTGAAATTTACCACGTTAATGATTTTTAAGTGTACATTTTAGTGGCATGAAATATATTCACATTGTCGTGCACTCATCCCCACCGTCACCAGAACTTTTTCGTCTTCCTAGACTAAAGCTCTGTCCCCATTAAACAATAGCTCCCTGTCCCCCCTCCCCCAGCCCCTGGCACCCACCCCTCCACTTTCTGTCTTTGGGAATTTGATTCCTCTAGGCGCCTCTCATATGCGGGATTGTATGGTATTTGTGCTTCCGTGATTGGTCCATCACTTAGCGTGATGTCTTCAAGGAACAGGTAACTTTTGGTGGCTGCTCCCCAGTTTACACAGAGTTTCACACACATTATCTCACTTACTTGGCACAATTACTTTGTGAGGCAGGTTATTTTTATCCCATTAGAGCAGATGCTGTCAGGCAGCTACGGGGCCACCTGAGGTCACCTACAAGCAGTGTGCTCACCTCAGGCCACACTACACCTGGCACAGGGCAGGCCCAGAAGAGCTGGATGTTGTCACTCTGAAAGTGACCCTCGCCTATGAGAGACAGGAGGTGGTGGCTCGGCACCACCTGAACCCCCAAGGAGGGCAGTTCTGAGGTGAGTTACCCCACTGTCCTGGACCCCTGTGCTCACTGAGTCACCCTATTTTGACCTCCTTGCTTCCATGTGAATTCCTCACTCCCTCTCCTGCTCCCTGGGATGAGCTTCTACATATTTAGATTATAGGCACAAAATCCTTGCCTCAGGCTCTGCTTTGGGGGGAATTCCAACTAAGTCATTGAGTATAGATAACGGAGTCAGAGAGGTTAATGTGTTGACTCTTGCACAGTTAGGAAATAGTCAGGCTTTAGCCCTCATCTCCTCACCACAAGTGCAGTGTCCTCTCGCTGCTCCCCTACTTGTAAGACAAGGTCTCTGCCTCAAGCATTTAGTCAGGTGTTGGCTAAGAGATTAGAAGGGGAGTGTTTGCTTGGAACTCTCTTCCTTACAGGGAGTGCCCTGGGGAACGAATCACCTCAACTGGGGCTCCTTGAAGAGAATCTAACCTCAGTCAGACTGCCTTGTAAACATGTTGTACTCAGGGAAATGGTCCTATTTTCAGCAGGATATACCTGATCTGTCAAGACTGATTATTGTGAATAAATTTGGAATGTATAGACCAATAAGGACCTACTGTATAGCACAGGGAACTCTGCTTGATATTCTGTAATAAACTAAATGGGAAAATAATTTGAAAAAGAATAGATACATGTATATATATATATAATATGAATCACTTTGCTGTACACCTGAAACTAACACAATATTATTATTCACCTATACTCCAATATAAAATAAATTTTTTTTTTAATTTGGAATATACAGGTTTATGGGGCAGAGAAGGGGAAGTGGTCACATACACATTTTCTATCTGTGTAAGTAACAGAGTATATAGCCGAGGGGGGCCCAAACCTAAATGTCTTCCTTCGAGAACCATATGTCTGTCTTCATCACTCAAAACTCATCAGTCAGTTGGAAACTAAAATATGTTCTGGTGTAGGAAAAGGGGACGTTTGGAGAACTGCATCTCAGTTTTGGGCTCCTCCAGGACAGAATGCTTCATTGGTGCCTGCCGTTGCCTATATTACTTGAATCATTAGTTTTCTGTTGGGTAAAATCTATAATTCACATTGAATCTGCTTTGACAATTTAAACCTTTGTGTTACATGCATATGTATACATTTTAAAATAATAATTAGTGAAGAGGATCCCCTTATCCATGAATGACTAGTTTTAAAAACATTCTTTAAAAAGTTTCTTAAAAAGGAAACTTGTTAAAATGAAGACCAAAATCTCACAGAAAATCCTGAAAAAAAGAAAAAGCCGAGTTATTTTGAAAAGTAAAATTAAAATTATGAAAAAAATTTTTATTTTGCTTTTTATCAAAACTTATTGTAATGTTGTATATCTAAAACTAATACAATGTTTTAGGTCAATTATATCTCAATAAAACAGGGAGAATATCTGTAATATCAACCACATGTTGATTTGGGGCCTTTTGGAAAAGCTCATTCTCAGGAGCTTTTTCCCTCAGAACACAGTTGCCATGTTGTAAGAAACTCTAGCCACATCAAGAGGCCACGTGTGGGAGCTCTGGATGGCCTCTCCAGTTGAGCCCACAGCGGCCCACCCATCAACCATGTGAGTGTGCCATCTTGGATTCCTTCCCAGTCCAGCCTTCAGACCCCTGTGGCCTCAGCCAACATCTGATGGCAGCTACAAGAGACCCCAAATGAGAAGCACCCAGCTGAGCTCAATGATCCCACAGAACCTTGAGAAATGACAATATCTTCTTGTTGTCAGCTGCAGAAAAGAGCTAATGACACGATACCATGATATGATGTCCTTTACTTCATGGTTACTTTTGCTGAGTGTTGAGAAATGGCTAATTTTTGCAAAAATACCCGAGGGCTTCATCAGTTTTCCCAAGACCCTTCCTTAAATGTTTCACATTAAAACCCTTCTTTGGGGAAGCTCTCATCTCATCACTATCCTTATTTATTTTCCTCTGATTCAACTGCCATCAGGTCTAACTCTGCCCCCTGCTCTCTTGACAATAGTTTGCAGTGTTATTACCCCTACTTCTCTTACCAGCTGCACAGAACCCCAGATATCTTTCAGGATTGCCAATTTAACTTTGCAGTCAGTTTGCATGGTGTTTGCATTGACTGTCAACTGTCGTGAGACTGATTCACAAAAATGTTGATGAGGCAGTGGGAGAGAGAGCCGCATTCTAAGCAGAGAGGGAGGCTTGGTGGGAACCAGTTTTATAAATGACACATTTGGTTATTAGTGTTTTCCTGTTTTGAGGATTTTCACTCTCAACACGATTCTGTAATGTTAGGGAGTCAAATGTGAAATAAAAAGAAAAGAAGCTCCCTGTATGTGTTATCAGGAGACCAGGTACCTTATGGCTCCTCCTCCTGCTTCCTGTACCCCTGCCCCCAACTCTCCACTTCCTGATTCAGCAGCCTTAACACCCAGGGTGGCTAGTCTTGTAATACTCCTCTCCGTGAGAAAAAGCACAGAAAGAATTATATACGACTTGGTATGTTGTCCCTTCCACAGATGATTTGTAATTTTACAAAGGATTGAGTGAAAAGTCCAAATTTAATCTCAGGGGAATTATTGCACTAGTAGTGCAATTGTAGGAATCTCATGAGGCATCTGCCGGGTGCTCCCCATACAGCTCTGTCCCGAGTCCATCTCCACCAGGCACAGGGCAGAGGAAGAGGACAGGGGACCACTGGGCCCTCTGCTTGCTAACTCAGTGCACGAGTGTTATCTGCAGAGAAACAACCGTCACGCAGGGCTGGGGACCAGCTAGTCCAGGCTGATGCTGCACCGACTCGCCCCCTTCCTGCTTCCGGAACATCTGTCTTCTCTTGGCCTGGACTGAAGTTGATGATACAGGACAACGAGGACAGAATTGCTGGAGAAATGTCCCTGGGCGGAGGCAACAAGGGAGGGGGCCCAGAGGGAGACGAGGAGAAAGCTGTGTGCAGAGAGGTGCAGCTGGATCGGAAGATGGGATGTTGGTCAGATGTGGAAAGCTTCTATTCTTGGTAAAGGGAAGCAAGGCATCAGCTGAGAGTGAGGGCAGGAAGAAGATGCAGGAAGAAGGACCGGGAAAGAGAAGGTGTGCTATGGTCACCCAGGAAGCCAGGTTCCAGGCAGGCGCAGCTAAGTGGCTGATACGGGAGCTGGATGTGGATGAATAAGTGGAGTTTGCCAGATTAAAGAGTGAGGGAGGGCTTCCCTGGTGGCGCAGTGGTTGAGTCTGCCTGCCGATGCAGGGGACGCGGGTTCGTGCCCCGGTCTGGGAAGATCCCACATGCCGCGGAGCGGCTGGGCCCGTGAGCCATGGCCACTGAGCCTGCAAGTCTGGAGCCTGTGCTCCGCAACGGGAGAGGCCACAACAGTGAGAGGCCCGTGTAGTGCAAAATAATAATAATAATAATAATAAAAATAAATAAAATAACAAAAAATTTAAAATATATAAATAAATAAAAATAGTGGGGGAGGGCCATCTCAGCAAAGGGAATAGCATCGCTTGGGTGACAGGGTGACTAGGGTGTCACCCTGAGAGAGGAATGCAGGAGGAATGGTGGGGACTGATCAGGCTGCAGTTGAGGTGTTGCAGGGCATCAAGTTCAAGTGTCCTCTAGGTGGCTGAACGTACAGGACCAGAGCCCAGTGCAGAGTGTTGTCAGTCAGTGCAGAGTTGAGGGTCATGACTGTGTGAGCGACTGTGGATCAGGACCCAGGGAGACGGTGCAGAGGGGGAAGGGCACAGGCCCAGGTACTGAATCCCGGGAAACACAGACACATTTAAGGGAGGAGCAGGAAAGACAGCAAGGCCCTACTGTACAGCACAGGGAACGATATTCAATGTCCTATAATAAACCATAATGGAAAAGAATATGAAAAAGAATACATATATGTATGTGTGTATAACTGTACAGCAAAAACTAACACAACATTGTACATCAACTAGACTCCAATAAAAAATAACTAAATAAAGGAGGAGCAGAGAAAGAGCAATGACAGAGATGAGATGACTCCGAATAGGAAGGATTGGATTCAAATGAGAGCTGGAAGGGAGAGTGATTAACTAGAATCCGAGAAAAGAGACATTCTCAGGAAGAGGATGGTCAGTGTGTCAGATGCCTCAAACGGTATGAGTAGAAGAGAAGCCATCAGCTGAGCAACGTGGAAGGCACTCATGTTCCTCGCTGGGCCAGTTACAATGTGGTGGGAAGGTCTGGAGTCAGCCTGCAGGGGGTGGAGGGGGCTGGTAAGGAGAAAAGACAGAGCATGAGCGTGCAAGGGCCTTTCCAGAAGGTTGTCTGTGAAGGGAAGGAGAGATGGCGGAGGAGCTGAACAGGAGTGTGGAGAACGGCTTCCCTGTTTGAACTATTGGTTTGTGTGAAGATGCAAGCGATGGAGCCCGCGTGTTTGTGGGAGAAAATGAGCCCAGAGAGGGGAGCAGTGGATTCCAGCTGTGCTTCCAGGGACCTGACCTTTTAGGTGCACAGAGAAGGGAGCTGACCTTCTAGAGGCACAGACAAGGAAGCTGACCTTCTAGGTGCACAGACAAGGGAGCTGACCTTCTAGGTGCACAGACAAGGGAGCTGACCCTCTAGGTGCACAAACAAGGGACCTGACCTTCTAGGTGCACAGACAAGGAAGCTGACCCTCTAGGTGCACAGACAAGGGAGCTGACCTTCTAGAGGCACAGACAAGGGACCTGACCTTCTAGGTTCAGACAAGGAAGCTGACCCTCTAGGTGCACAGACAAGGGAGCTGACCCTCTAGGTGCACAGACAAGGGAGCTGACCTTCTAGAGGCACAGACAAGGGAGCTGACCCTCTAGGTGCACAGACAAGGGAGCTGACCTTCTAGAAGCACAGACAAGGGAGCTGACCTTCTAGAGGCACAGACAAGGGAGCTGACCTTCTAGAGACACAGACAAGGGAGCTGACCTTCTAGAGGCACAGATGAGCCAATCGACGTGTGACACAGTGATGATCATGAGTGCGGAGGAGAACCAGGGAGGAGAAGCGAGGGGGCAGGGGCTGCTGTCCGGTGGCAGAGAGCCCCCTGCTGAGGTGACATCTGACCAGATCCTGAGGGGAGATGGGGAGCAGAGACCTGTGGGGAAGCATCCCAGGCAGAAGGAACATTGAAGAGGAAAGCCCAGGAATAGGAGTGCACTTGGCATTTCCAAAGGATCTCTAGGAGGGTAGGAGGGGCGGGAGAAGTGAGCCGCACGAGCCCCGGAGAGTCACATGGGGGCAGGTCACGGAGAACCTTCTGGACCACTTCAAAGACTTGGTTTTTCACTTTTAAAAAAACCCCACTTTGGGACTTCCCTGGCGGTCCAGTGGTTTGGACTCTATGCTTCCACTGCAGGGGACGTGGGTTCAATCCCTGATTGGGGAGCTAAGACCCCATATGTCACGCTGTTCAGCCAAAGGAAAAGAAAACCACTTTGGTCGCTAATATAAGCGTTGGATTATTGTCTGGGAGGCTGGCGGACAGGAAAATTTGGAAGAGAAGAAAAATCTTCATAGTGGAGACGAAGAGGAAAGGAATGGTGAGGATTGGGGTCCTCCTAGATGGAGGGGGACCTGAGAGTCATTGCCTAACGGCTTGACTCTTTTTTTTTCCAGTCACCTATGTCTGAAGGTAGTGAAGAGAGAGTGACAGTGAGGGGAAAGGTTCCAGACAGAGAGATTTCAGAGAGAGAGGGGGTTTGGAAGAGCTGCCCAGGTTATGGAGGAAGAGTTCACGGGGCCCTGACAAGAGGCCAGCCTGCTAGGACCGCACCTCGGCTGGAGCCCTAATCAGACCATGGGGAGGGTTCTCTGCCCGCTCAACAGCCTGGGTGAGACAGAGAATGAGGGGGACACAGTGAGAGTGACTGGACCAGGGCCACCAGAGGTCTCCCAGACGGGGCGAGAGATGACACACAGGGGGCTCACAGACAGGGCAGATGCCATGGCCAGAGACAAGTGGTCTCAGCGGTGTAGACATTTCCTGGTTTCTAAGAGTATTTAAGTTCCTCTTTGAGACCAAGATCCCTTTGAGATGAGATGAGGTTGATCCCTTTTTCACTAACCCAGAGGCAGCGCGGCCTCAGGGCAGACGATGGAGAACAAAGGAGACTGACTCTGATCTCCACATTCTGTTCTTTCCCAGCGAAGATGCTCTGTTTTCAATCAAAAATAAGATCATCCTAAATGTCACTGCTCCACACCCATCTGGGCTCCTGAAAGCAAGCTGCTTTGTTTCTGAATCAGATGTCATCACCCACCGAAAAGCCTCCTGCCTCCAAGTTTGGCTGGGTGGGAAAGCCTTGCGCATCGCTCCCAGCGAGGCTGGCCCCATGGTTACAGGCGACCGTTTCCTGCAAAGGAAGAGGATGGAGCAGAAACAGGTGGGAACAGGGAACCATTTCATTACGGCTTCTCTGAACCTTTGGAGACCCACAGTTATATAAATATTAATGAGCTGATTTATGGGTGTGAACACTTTACTCCCCCAGAGTCACATGAAGCGTGGCCAGGGGACGTCATGGGACGTCCAGAAGAGGCCGCAGGGAACCAAACACAGCAACGTGGTCCATAAACCACGATGGGCTTCCCAGCTACAACCTGGGGCAGCGTGCCTGGAGGTACGGACGCAAGTCACAGCGGGCAGGCAGCAGGGCACTGAGATGCCAATGAAAGCCTGCAAAGATCTGTCTTGGGAGAAATGTCCGGGTTCCCTCCGAGATATGGCCACACTCTCCTCAGCCCCTGCTGCGGAGTCTCCTTCCAGGAGTGACAGAAGAATATGCTCAGGACCCTGTACCTGCCTGCAGGCGGGAACTTTGTGGCTATAAACACATCACCCACTTCATGGGGGCGGGGCGGGGCAGGGGGAGTGGTGAGGTTCCAAAAGCACAATCACCCTCATGAACTCATGAAGTAAGTTTCATTCATAAACATTTATATCCAGCAAAAGATTTCAAAACAGACTTTCTTTGCATCAAGCCTTCCCACAGAGGGAAGGGAAGCCGTGAGAAATTCCTCTACTGGTAGCTAAACGTTCTCCCACACAGCAGGAAATGATGCTCTAACACACGACGGCTGGGGGGTTATAACATCTGCAGATGTTTTCTATAGAAGTGTTGTCCCATGAAAAGTTCTCAAGTAGCAAACAGAAAGAACATTCAACATTTAAAAACAGGTAACAAGGGCTTCCCTGGTGGCGCAGTGGTTGAGAGTCTGCCTGCCGATGCAGGGGACACGGGTTCGTGCCCCGGTCCGGGAAGATCCCACATGCCGCGGAGCAGCTGGGCCCGTGAGCCATGGCCGCTGAGCCTGCGCGTCCGGAGCCTGTGCTCCGCAACGGGAGAGGCCACAACAGTGAGAGGCCCGCGTACCGCAAAAAATAAAATAAAATAAAAATAAAAACAGGTAACAATGTTTGTACACCATAGAGTTGTGCGTACACGTGTGTGTGTGTATGCATGTCTGTGTTTGTGTGTGTCTGTGCTTTACAGAACAGAAATGTGTATTTCTTCTTCCACTTAAAGGCATCAGAAAGACTGAGGTTTCTTAACGTTGAGGTGTGCCATGTGCTTTGCATACCTCATGTTCTCGGTTCATCCTCACCACAAGCCCGGGAGGTATGGACTATTACTGTTACCATTTTATACTGAGGAAATGAGGTCCCTGGGGGTTAAACCTGAGGTCACACCAGCAGCAAAGGACAGAGTCAGCCTGACTCCAAAACCCATGTTCTTCCCGCTCTATGGCTTCACCTTCTCAAGGTCCATCAAATACTTGTACCCTTTCCTGTAAACATATGTAAATGTTCCTGCTGGAGTAGTTTTTATAGTTGATGGGAAAATGCTGCCAGGAGAGCTGAAGGGAACAGAAGGGGATTTTTGAAAGCTACAGAAAGGATAGAGTTCCAACATGTATTTAGGCATTTCCAGAAGGTACAGCGCAAGAGTACAGTCTCAGCATTAATTAGCATCTCATGCATATGGGGTAAGGTGTCCTTCTATACCGTATTTAGGAGATATTCAGTTGCATCCCAAGCACAAACTATGGCTCATCTGCGTCCCACTGTTTTTGTCCACAATTTCCTCCACCTGTCAGACGACAGTCTCAGTTTCAGTGGTGGTGGTGTGGTCTTCCGGGCGCTTGGGTTGCATCTCATCTTTGAAAGCCCTGGTCAGGACCACTTTTAAGGACTCCTTGAACCGCTTCTTCCTGCTGCTGCCCACGAAGAAGTAAATAAAAGGGTTGGCGCTGCTATTGATTGTAGAGAAGAGAAGAGAAATGTGGTGCAAGTTCCTGAACGTCGACCAGTACTCATAATAGAGCAGGTAGAGGAGCCTCATGGGCATGGCGAAGATGAAGAATATGATGATGGTGACCGTGATGACAAGATACAGCTTCGAGGAATGGGAAGCCCACGCATTCTTCCGAATCTTCACTACCAAGATGGTGCTGGACACCGCCATTAGTGGCGTGAAGACCAGGAAGCTCAGAATGGCTATGAAGATGATCACCGCCCTGCAGTCACTTCGGGAGTGAGTCTGTCCTTCACTATCAATGCACATAACGTATTCCATGGTGGTCACTAAGCAGGAAAGTGCCCACAGGAGGGCACAGACGAATGCTGACTGGTGCTTGGGGCGATGGCAGCGGTACCAGATGGGGTACAGGACGGACAGGCACCTCTCCACACTGATGGCTGTCAGCAGATACAGACCCGTGTTGTAGCCAAAGAGAAATGTCACCGACAATGTGACAATTGTGTAGTAATAGCCGGAAGAGAGCTCGTAATCTAAAGCATAGTCGACAGACAGAATAAAGATGCAAAAGAGTAATGAGATGTCCGCAACAGACAAGTGGGTGATGTAGACGGTGAAGGGATTTCTTCTCATCCGGAAGCAGAGGAACCAGAGGAGAATTCCATTCTCAACAAAGCCCAGTGGGGAAATGCTCATGATCACCCAGTGCACAATGGGAATTTCCTGACGCGGCTCTGCTACGGAGGTGTTCCTGCTGGTTGAGGCGTTCGAGGACTCCTCAGCAACAAATGATGTCCCGTTTGCCTCATCCATGAGGGGACCTCAGCCTGGGCTCTTCAGGTATTTTTCTGTAAATAAGTTTAAGAAAAAATCAAGGTTGACGAATTGCAGTAAAAGGGAGACTTCAGCTACGGATTATAACCTTCAAGTTATACAAAAAGTGTTTACTAGACTATACAATTCTCTTTCCAACGAAGATAAAATTAGACATTTCCCTGAGAGGGAACAGATTTAATAATCTTTTTTGATCCCCCCCAATAGCCTTTGATTCTGTATTACTACTTGCTTGTGGTTCAGCGCCAAAGGGGATCTGCCAAAGCAAGAGGATCAAATTCCTGGTGTCCATATCTGGTCTGGCCCGAGCTTTCTGAATGGTGTTTTGAAAACCATCTCATCTTCTGTGCCTTCATCTCCTGGCCTGAGAGACCAGGTTCATCACATTAAAATGCAATGACAAAATACATCTTTGGGCAATGCTGTTGTTGTCACTTTTTAATGCATAAAGTGCCATAAATGATGGGTGATTGAGAGGGTACCAATATTTTCAAAAAGTGTGAACAATTAGAAGGTATGTGTTTTATGTGGTTCAGTAGGGTACCAATATTCAATATGGGAAAAGTATGTTCAATCGGGTACCAATATTTTCAGAAGTGTAAACAATTAGAAGGTATGTGTTTTATGTGGTCTCAGTATCTGTGACGAAGCTGTGCACCTACTCAGACCAGGTATGCCCTGCAAACCATCCCTGGGGAACAGATGGTGCATTTCAACAAGGTGTATTCATATCCTCGTGCTCCATAGGCCAGACCATGCGGCAAAACACTATTGACAGATACTAAACAAAGCACTAACCCAAAACCAATAAAAATGCTAAATATTTGAGACTGCAAAGCAAAGATTATCAGCAACTTTCCCTCACACTTTAGGAATTGCTAAATAAACATATGCACGGCTCCCACCCTCTTCCTGTTATATAACAAATAGACATAAGCCACTTCCACCACTGGGGAATGGAAAAGGGAGGTGCCCACAGAGGTCATCTCCTTTGTTCCAACTCATGACATCTTTGGCTTTTTTTTTTTTTTTTTTTGGTGGTGGTAAAACATTGTTCTTTGCTTTTGGTCCTTCCAAAACAGGGTCCTATATGTGCAAAATAATTAACCTCTAGAAAGTTAATTTGTAGGTAGATGCCTTTTCTGAACGAGCTCACCTGAGGCAGAATAGTTCATAGACGTGATATTGTGTGAGCAGGTGGGCTGGTGAAAAGGCTAGTTCCCTCTCCGGTGTTTGATCCAGGAGCCCACAGAGGTCCCTGGCTCCACGGTCCTGAGACCCCTCTCCCCACTATCCCTTCCCTCAGCTGTTCTGATGACATCCAGGAAATTATTTTTACTGGAGCGGATTCTCCTTTTGTTTCATAATTAGATAAGATATAGACCCCAGTATCCTTAGGAGCCAAACACAAGGACCGGAATTCACAATTCCATGGCATGGCTGACCAAAGAGCTGCTGTACAGACCAGGCTTTATTTGAAGTTTGTAGGTAAGATAGCCATAATCCCCAAGTTCAACCACCAAATATTTTTCAGTGCCAACTTCAGGCCAGGCACCGTTTCAGACACTGGGCTACAGCCGTGAATGAAACAGGTAAAGCTTCAACCTCTTGGAGTTTATATTCCAGTGGGGAGGCAGTCAATAACCAATAACTAATAACAACAACAACAAACAAATAGATGTCAGATCGTAATAAGCACCATAGAGAAAAGTAAAGCACAGACCACAGCGCAGACCAGAGCGTGGTTTTGGAGACAGTGAGACATGGTTGGATTCTGGATGCAATTTGAATTGCTAACAGGTGAGATATGAGTTATTGAAGGAAAAGAGAAGAGTTTGTAGCCACTTGCTGAATGGGCAATGTGCAGGGAGGGCAGTTTTGGGGGGGCCATATGGAACTTGGGAAGCTCATGCAACAGACAAACGGAGCTGTCTCAAAGCATGTTGGGAGCTGGGGTGTGGGAGCAGATGTAGGCTGTGTGTAAACAGGTGAAATGTTCCTCAGCCATAGAAAGGAACGAAACGGTGCCATTTGCAGAGATGTGCATGGACCTAGAAACAGTCTTACAGAGTGAAGTAAGTCAGAAAAAGAGAAACAAATATCGTATAATATCGCTTATATGTGGAATCTAGAAAAATGGTACAGGTGACCTTATTTGCAAAGGAGAAACAGAGACACAGATGTAGAGAACAAACGTATGGGTACCAAGGGGGGAGGGGGGTGGGATGAACTGGGAGATTGGAATTGACATATATACACTACTATGTATAAAATAGATAACTAATGAGAACCTACTGCATAGCACAGGGAACTCGATGCTCTGTGGTGACCTAAATGGGAAGGAAATCCAAAAAAGAGGGGATATACATATACGTATAGCTGATTCACTTTGCTGTACAGCAGAAACTAACACAACACTGTAAAGCAACTATACTCCAATAAAAATGTTACAAATAAATAAAGATCATCATGCACAGACACACACACACAAAAACGAGGTGAAACGTTAAGTCATGAGGCTAGATGAGATAACCTATGAAATACGGGTCATTAAAAAGGAGAAGAGGTCCAAGGACTGTGCCTTGGAGCGTTTCAAGGTTTAGAGCTTGGGGGAATGAAGAGAAGGAAGCAAAAGAAACTGAGAAGCTAGGAGCATAATTTATTCATGGGAACAGGAGGGAAGGCAGAGTGTGTGGTTTAAGATGCAGCCAGGTGGGTCCAGTGAAGAGGGAGTGTTACAAGTTGAAAGAAGTTCTCTTCTGAATGTGCAGTATCTCTTTTTTCAGCAAAGTCAGGAGCAAGGTCATCCGCTAAGAGTGAGGAGATGTTAAGGGTTTAAGGAGAGAGGGCAAGAAGTGAAGTAATTAGGTGAAAGAGGGAAAGGACTGGGTAAATATACAAAGAGCAAGATTTCCAGGCAAACCTTAGAGCTTGACTGGATTAGTGCTCATGAATTTAAAGAGAGATGATTGGCATGACGTGTGCTTTTCTCCAGCTGGCTCAGCTGTCCAGGTGTGAGCGTGCAGAAAGAGGAGAGATGGATTTAACCAGGATTGGGGTTCTACCAGCCTGGTGCAATGGAAAGTGGGGGACATGTTATAGCACATAGAAAGGGGGGGACACACTACAGCACATAGACTACGGAATTCAATAGAGTTAGGAGAAAAGTGAGGCCAGGAGAGAGGTGACAGAGGGTGAACAGGAAACAGGAGCCCTCGACTGTAGATCCCAGCAGTGTCAGAGAACTAACTGCTGAAGTCCGAGTACTAAACGTAGAGAACTGGAAAATAGGAGGCGGCGGTTGAACAGTCGGATGCTTGAAGCTGAGATCGCAGTGGTGTGGTTTGGGGGTTACTGGTATTGATAAATGTAGTGCATGGTCATGGGAATGAATGGCTGAGGGAGAGTGGAGGACAAGATCCTTTGAGGTGAGAACAGGACCTGGAGCCACGGTGTTGGAAGAATTGTCTACATGGACATTGAAATCACTGGGAAATAGGCTAGAATACAGGAATATCATTAGAAAAAACTGGCTGTGAGCCAGGTGTTAAATCCTTAAGGAATTTGGAAGTGTGGCCCAGAGGTCTGTAGACAGTCACAGCAAGGAGGGTGGTAAATAATATAGTTGGATGGTATGCACTTTAGAGCTGGGTGTTTTGTTGGTGGTGGTGGTGATGGTGTTTCAGGGGGAGAGAAGAAGCAAACAGAAGAACCTGAAACACAAAAATGGTAGAGGATATGAAGGGTCTAGATCAATATTGTCCAACAGAAATGTAATGTGAGCCACGTGTGTAATTTTTTTTTTATTAACAACTAATCAAAATGTTTTTTTTGTTTTGTTTTGTTTTTTTGTGGTATGCGGGCCTCTCACTGTTGTGGCCTCTCCAGTTGTGGAGCACAGGCTCTGGACGTGCAGGATTAGCAGCCATGGCTCACGGGTCCAGCCGCTCCGTGGCATGTGGGATCTTCCCGGACCGGGGCACGAACCCGTGTCCCCTGCATTGGCAGGCGGACTCTCAACCACTGCGCCACCAGGGAAGCCCTGCCATGTGTGTAATTTAAGGTTTTCTGGGAGCCACACACAAAAACGTAAAAAGAAATATGTGAAATGAATTTTAATAGCATATTTTATTTAATTCAATGTGTTCAAAATATCATTTCAATGTGTAATCAATATAAAAATATTACTGAGCTACTTTAACTTCTTTTTTTCACAGTAAGTCTTCAAAATGCAGTGTGCATTTTACTCTCATAGAGCATCATGCTTCAGACCAGCAACACTTCACATGTGCACTGGCCACACATGGCCAGCGGCTACCATATTTGATGGCACAGATCTAGGGCCATCACAAAACCCAAATCGCTTACATGAGGGAGTCAAATGTTTTCATCTTTTAATAACAAACCTAAATCAAAGACAAGAAATGTAAAATCAGGACCTAATAAGAATTTTTAAGAAAAGGGACAAGAACATCTTTCTGACTCAGTTCACAGTCTGGAATCTCTCACGGACCACAGCATCATTCAGCTTTTAGTTTCTCATTATATGCAAGAGAGCTCTCGTGTACTCCTCAAAAAAATCAGTCAGGAATTAATACACAGAAATCTCTTGCATTCTTATACACTAATGACAAAAAATCTGAAAGAGAAATTAAGGAAACACTCCCATTTACCACTGCAAGAAAAATAATAATATACCTAGGAATAAACCTACCTAAGGAGACAAAAGACCTGTATGCAGAATACTATAAGACACTGATGAAAGAAATCAAAGACAATACAAACAGATGGAGAGATATACCATGTTCTTGGATTGGAAGAATCAACATTGTGAAAATGATTATACTACCCAAAGCAATCTACAGATGCAATGCAATCCCTATCAAACTACCAATGGCATTTTTCACAGAACTAGAACAAAAAATTTCACAATTTGTATGGAAACACAAAAGACCCCGAATAGCCAAAGCAATCTTGAGAAAGAAAAACGGAGCTGAAGGAATCAGGCTCCTGGACTTCAGACTAGACTACAAAGCTACAGTAATCAAGACAGTATGGTACTCGCACAAAAACAGAAATATAGATCAATGGAACAGGATAGAAAGCCCAGAGATAAACCCATGTACATATGGTCACCTTATCTTTGATAAAGGAGGCAAGAGTATACAATGGAGAAAAGACAGCCTCTTCAACAAGTGGTGCTGAGAAAACTGGACAGCTACATGTAAAAGAATGAAATTAGAACTCTTCCTAACACCATACACAAAAATAAACTAAAAATGGATTAAAGACCTAAATGTAAGGCCAGACACTATAAAACTCTTAGAGGAAAACATAGGCAGAACACTCTATGACATAAATTACAGCAAGATCCTTTTTAACCCACCTCCTAGAGAAATGGAAATAAAAACAAAAATAAACAATTGGGACCTAATGAAACAAAAGCTTTTGCACAGCAAAGGAAACTATAAACAAGACGAAAAGACAACCCTTAGAATGTGAGGAAATATTTGCAAATGAAGCAACTGACAAAGGATTAATCTCCAAAATATACAAGCAGCTCATGCAGCTCAATATCAAAAAAAACCAAGCCAATCCAAAAATGGGCAGAAGACCTAAATAGACATTTCTTCAAAGAAGATATACAGACTGCCAACAAACACATGAAAGAATGCTCAACATCACTAATCATTAAAGAAATGCAAATCAAAACTACAATGAGGTATCACCTCACACTGGTCAGAATGGCCATCATCAAAGAATCTACAAACAATAAATGCTGGAGAGGATGTGGAGAAAAGGGAACTCTCTTGCACTGTTGGTGGGAATGTAAATTGATACAGCCACTATGGAGAACAGTATGGAGGTTCCTTAAAAAACTAAACATAGAACTACCATATGACCCAGCAATCTCACTACTGGGCATATACCCTGAGAAAACCATAATTTAAAAACAGACGGGGGCTTCCCTGGTGGCACAGTGGTCGAGAGTCCGCCTGCCGATGCAGGGGACACGGGTTCGTGCCCCGGTCCGGGAGGATCCCACATGCCGTGGAGCGGCTGGGCCCGTGAGCCATGGCTGCTGAGCCTGCACGTCCAGAGACTGTGCTCCGCAACGGGAGAGGCCACAGCAGTGAGAGGCCCGCGTACCGCAAAAAAAAAAAAAAAAAAAAAAAAGACAGGTACCACAATATTCGTTGCAGCACTATTTACAATAGTCAGGAAATGGAAGCAACCTAAGTGTCCATCGACAGATGAATGGATAAAGAAGATGGGGCACATATATACAATGGAATATTACTCAGCCATAAAAAGAAATGAAATTGAGTTATTTGTAGTGAGGTGGATGGACCTAGAGTCTGTCATACAGAGTGAAGTAAGTCAGAAAGAGAAAAACAAATACCGTATGCTAACACATATATATGGAACCTAAAAAAAAAAAAAGAGAGAGAAGGTTCTGGTGAACCTAGGGGCAGGACAAGAATAAAGACGCAGATGTAGAGAATAGATTTGAGTACACGGGGAGGGGGAAGGGTAAGCTGGGACGAAGTGAGAGAGTGGCATGGACTTATATACACTACCAAATGTAAAAGAGGTAGCTAGTGGGAAGCAGCCGCATAGCAAAGGGAGATCAGGTTGGTGCTTTGTGACCACCTAGAGGGGTGGGATAGGGAGGGTGGGAGGGAGACACAGGAAGGAGGGGATATGGGGATATATGTATACATATCACTGATTCACTTTCTTATGCAGCAGAAACTAACACAACGTAAAGCAATTATACTCTAATAAAGATGTTAAAAAATAAATAAATAAAATGCACTCATATTAAATATAAAAAGAAAATCAGTTAGGAAAGGTGTTTCAACACATAAGATCAAATTGTATTTTTCTATTACGGTCAAACTTAAGTAACCAAATTCTCTTTCTAAAGAGAGATCATCTTGTTTCTGTTGTTTAACCAACATGTAGGTTTCAGTCATTGCACTAGGAGTTAAGGATACAGAAATAAATAAGACACAGTCATCTGCACAGTTTTACAGGGGAGGCAGACAGAACTAAATCTAATTCAATATGGGAAATGGGATAAAGGAGACTGACCACATCAGAGCAAACACGCACCAGGAAGCCTTGTCTCAGCGTTTCAAGGCGGGCTTCACAGGGCTGGGCCTTGAAGGGTCAGTAGGAGTTCGTTAGCTGAGGAAGGAAAAGAAAGGCATTTTAAGGAAAAAGAACAGATGGACAAAGGCATGAAGGCAGGAAGGCACAGAATGTTGGTTGTGGAGTTTGAGGAGACTGGTGGACCCAAGGTGGAGGTATGACTTAACAAGAAATAAACAATTGGACTGAAGCATGAAGGCCTGGCTATGATGCTTCTTTAAGTATCAGGCTTATTTTATAGGTTATGCTTATCCAACATTAGTGCTTAAAAATTATATGGGGTTGCTTATTAAAAATGCAAATTCCAGGGCCCCACTGTTTCAGGAAGCCTGGGGTGGGACACTGGAATCTGAACTTTCATAACCCAGGGCATTCTGATGCAGATGGGTCCTGGGCCATGGTTTGAAAAACACTACCTTACTGTATAGCACAGGGAACTCTACTTAATACTCTGCAATGACCTATATGGGAATAGAATCTGAAAAAGAGTGGAGATATATATATATATATATATATATAACTGATTCACTTTGCTGTACAGCAGAAACTAAGACAACACTGTAAATCAACTATACACCAATAAAAATTAATTTAAAAAAAAAAGAAAAATACTACCTTTTGTACTAGGGAGCCATTAAAGTTTCAGTGCAGGGCTGGGATGTGACCTGAACTGTGCTTTAGAAAGGTTACCCTGGTCATAGTCTACAGGCTGAATAGAAGGGAATAGTGGATGGATCAAAGAAACCAGTAGGGGGTTGTTGAAATAGTCCCAGTGAGAAATTAGAACTAGGATAATGACTGAAGGAAAGAACGGATTCCAGAGACATTTCAGAGAAGACCGGTGAGGCCCCAGGGACCATGAAGGGGAAGAGAAATGGAGGAATCAGCGGACGGAGCTTCCTGTCTGAGGAGGCCGTGTAGACAACTCCTGTTGACTGAGACCAGGAACGGGAAGGTCAGAGGCTGGGAGAACAAAGAATTCGTTTCGTTTTGTGTGGAGAATGAAGCACCAGGAGGACACGCGTCAGGGGGGATTACAGATGTACTAGCCTGTGTGTTCTCTGCGCCCAAGGGCCTACATCTTTTAATAAGCAGGACTTCACAAAACAAAGAATAACAGACACATGAGATCTTTAGAACATTATTCATTACTGTGCATTGGCTTGATTATAAATTTCAAATGTAGTATGTATATGCATAGCTGATTCACTTTGCTGTACACCTGAAACTAACACAACATTGTAAATCAACTATACTCCAACAAATTTTATTTTATTATTTTTTTTGGGGGGGGTACGCGGGTCTCTCACTGCTGTGGCCTCTCCCGTTGCGGAGCACAGGCTCCGGACGTGCAGGCTCAGCGGCCATGGCTCACGGGCCCAGCCGCTCCGCGGCATGTGGGATCTTCCCGGACCGGGGCACGAACCCGCGTCCCCTGCATCGGCAGGCGGACTCTCAACCACTGCGCCACCAGGGAAGCCCTCCAACAAATATTTTTTAAAATATAAATAAAAAAATAAATTTCAAAGGCAGAAGTCACCTAAGATCACATGTTCCTCTTGTATTCCCATGTCTCTGGCCTGGACTCCTGGGATCGGTCTCCTCGTTTCCTGTTCTTGCTCCCTGCTCCAGTCTATCCTTGCCAGACCCTCACATTGCCATTCCTTCCTTTTCTAATACTCCCTCCACCACTCTGGTGTTACTCATTAATCACCTCTATAGCCATGACATTCCTCCTTATAGAGTTAAAATTATATCTTTGCATTAAACTGCAAACTCTTCCAAGGCAAAACTTTATTATTCACGTCTGAATCTCTAGGACTTGACACAGCCATTCAATAAATACATACTGAATTATTCCAAGAGATAAAGGCCATCACCATGGCCCTGAGAATGCACCCTGGTTACCCATGAAAGAAAACCTCCATCTTGAGCCCAGGCCATCACATGTGTCTTGATCATGATGTGGTTGGAAAGCAAATAAAAATCCCATTAAAACTAATTCTCATTAAAAACTAACAATAACCCTGGGGACTTCCCTGGTGGTGCAGGGGTTAAGACCTCACACTCCCAATGCAGGGGGTCCGGGTTTAAGCCCTGGTCAGGGAACTAGATCCCACGTGCCTCAACTAAGAGTTCACATGCCTCAACTAACGAGCCTGCCTGCCGCAACTAAGACCCAGCACAACCAAATAAATAAATAAATATTTTTAAAAAACTAACAATAACCCTCCAAATTGATTTGTTATAGCGTGGTTTTATTTAAATGAACACATTGCTAAAAGTTACATTCCCAGTCTTACCAGACCAAACTGAATTTCAGTCTCTCAGGTGAAATAGCAGATGGCAAGCAGTGCCTTGAACGCAGCTGGTCCTACCTGCTCACCACCCCCAGACCCTTTCTTCCTCCAGGCTCCTGGGTCATTTTGCATACTATTCATCTCCATTGGCGGATGACTAAGATGTTTGAGGTCGGGGAGGGTAAGGAGAGTAGAACGGTGAGTGCTGCTAGCTGAAAAGACCGGCTAGCTCAGAAAGCAGTGAAGAGAGGGGAAGCAATTGCACTGCAGGATTAACTGCTGTGGGTAACCTGTCTCCCTGTCAACCAGGTCTGTCAACCCAGTTCTGGTTCCGTGGGCTAGTCCAGGCACACACAGCGTCTTCTTTGTGCAGCTCTCTTTCTAGGCAGCAATCATCTTTGCAGTGATGCATGTTTATCCAACCGTGACTGTCCCGGATGGAAGGAGAGTATCCTAACAGCACTCTGCGTCCCTGACGTGGTTGGTAACACAGCAACACAGCAGTAGAAACCCCACTATGTAGGAAATGGCATCATTCTGGGACGCCCTATTGGCAGCATCAGAGAAGCATCTTCCCAGCCTCTCTTCCCTCTCATTCCCTACAAGTCCTAGGGAGACAACAGAAAGGTGGAGCGTGAGAATGCCATTGCCTGGGACTTCAGGGTTCAAGGCGTCTTCCCTCTGTGTTAGCTTTGGATCCTTCAGTCAGCTTGGGAGGCTGTGAAGTATGAATGAAAAATATCGCCTGCCTTATCAGTAAACAAAGCATGTGGCAGCCATCAAGTCATCACATTACAGCCACCCTGATGGTGAGCCCTGAGGGAACTCAGGATGGAGGCAGGGTGCTCCCCGCCCCCCCCACCAAGCAGCCAGACCCAAAATGATGCACCCTGAGGAGACTCCGGATGAGAAAGCACTGGATACTGGCCTCAGATAGCTGAGGTGCGTACAAAGGAAAGATTTCAGTGAGCCCAGAGAGACTGTGAGATACACACATCCTCAACTAATTTGAGGATTCTTACTCCGAGCTCTTCCCACTCTGCCCTGGGGCCGAATCCTCTTTTTAAGACCTTACCTTTTATAGCCGCTCTGGTTTTTGTTTGTTTGTTTGTTTGGTTGGGTTTTTTTGCGGTATGCGGGCCTCTCACTGTTGTGGCCTCTCCCGTTGCGGAGCACAGGCTCTAGGCACACGGGTTTCAGTAGTTGTGGCATGCGGGCTCAGTAGCTGTGGCACACGGGCTTAGTTGCTCCGCGGCGTGTAGGATCTTCCCGGACCAGGGCTCGAACCCGGGTCCCCTGCATTGGCAGGAGGATTCCTAACCACTGCACCACCAGGGAAGTCCTATAGTCTGTTTAATCTTAACACAAAATGAGGGATTTAACTTTTATCATTGCCTTTTTTCTAATTATAAAACAATATTTGTGTTCATTGAAGAAAATTTGAAAAATTCAATAGGAAAAATAAATCACATAAAACCACTACTCAAAATTAACCTGATCTAACATTTTGGGATGTTTCTTTTTAGTCTTTTTTTCTCCGTCTCACACACACTCTCTTTCAAAACTGAGATTGCATTTTATCATCTGTTTTGGTTGCCTGCTTTTTTTTTCGCTCAATATCATACTGTAAGCATTTTCTCTGTCAGCCTTTACTTTAAAAAACATGACTTTAATCATTGCTATTTGGATGTACCATAATTTACTTTTAATAATCCTCTAACTTTGGACATACCAGTTGCTTCTGATGTTTCACCATTATTTTTTCAAAATAACAAAACACTGTAATGAACTCTCTTGGATGCAGATTTTGTGCACATCTTTCATCATCTCCCTAGGACATATTTCTAAAAGTGGAATTGCTGGATCAAAGGGTATAAATATTTTTCAAGATTTTAAAACATTTTAACAAGTTGTCTTCTAAAAATTGTATCAATTATACTGACATCACGGTATGAGAATGCTTTTTTTTCACAGCATATATACTTTTTTGTCCCCATAACATCTCCATTTTAAAAAATTCCCAACTTTGATAGGTGATTAAAAAGTTATTTTGATTTAATTTGCATTTATTTGATCTCTCATGAGTTAGAATATTTTTCATGATAACAGTCATTTGAATTTCTTCTTCGACATTATTTTTTCATGTTATTTTTTTCATTTCTTTTACTGAGTTGCAAGAATTCTTCGTAAGTATAATACTTCGTCAAATATGTTGGAAATTCTTTTCCCCAGAAACTGGGGTATTTGATAGAAGATGTAAGAGGATACAGCTTGGAGTTTTCATAAAAACACTTCCTGACTCTTACAAGTCTGCCTGTCCTCTGTCGATAATCGAGGTTTAGAAGTTGAAGGAATCATGTAGATACTGCAAACCACTCTTTATTTTACATGTGAGGAAGCTAGCTCATAACTAGCTTGAGATTACATATTTAGTTAGCAGCCAAGCCAGAACCAGAGCCTAGATTGCCCAGGTCCAAGTGGGCACTATTTCTCCTCCCCACTCCAGTCTCTTGTCAACAGTTCATCTATGTGTGAAGTTCACTCACCCACGTATGTGGCTAGTAGAATTTTGGGGACATTTAACAATGGCCTTAATGTCACCAGAAGTGATTACCACAATCAATTTGACTGTTAGTAAAGATTTTTATTAAAAGCCTCAAGGACAGGACTCTTTGTTTATTAAAGAATGCCATTATTTATTAGAAGATGGATTTTTATTTATTAAAGCACCATCTCATCTACCCAATGCCAAACACTGAACAACAATAAAAACAGACAGGGATGAGTTGTTTTCAGTTTCTTCTCATACGACTTTCTTCTGCAAAGTGGAGTGACCACTTTGGTGATAGCAGTCATCACCACTATTAAGAAACACCTCTATTAGAAAACAATAAAAGTGAGACGGTCCAGACAGCAGCATCATGCTTTTAGACAAGTCCCCCAAAAGGGGGTAAGATGTAATCTCATTCTCGCACCCCTGCCCACACACAATACAAAGTGTGCTATGAGATTCTACTCCATCTCCTCGCTGTGGTCTCAGAGACGACACCATTGCCTAGACGCGCTTTCTCCCTTCTGGCTCTCTTGTCACTTTGTAATTTCTTCCCTGTCTCCTTTCCTGGATCTGTTCTCACCTTCCCTTTGGGCCACCAGGCTCCATTCCTGGTCCTCCTCCCTTCTCCCCCTCCCTGGGTGGCTTCATCCAATCCCCTTATTTCAACTGTTACCACATACTAATGAAATCCAAATCTACAGTTCTAAGTCAGACATCTCTCCGGAATATCAGACCCTATAACTAATAGCCCTGGATACCTCTAACTGGGCCTCTCGTAACAGCACACCAACCTCAGCTGATCCAAAACAGAAATCAGACCTTTGCCGCTGTTCCATACTTCCTCTGGTATTTTTAGTCTGCCAAGCCAAAAAACTGGATGTTTTACCAGGCACTACTCATCTTGTATGTTCCCTGCCCCAGGCCCTAGAATCAGCATTTCTCCAAGGAGCCCTGGTTCCTTTGAGTAGAGATGAGTATATAGAAGCCAAGATCTGGATGTGGGGTGTACCTGTTGCTATTGAGGTGTCACTGCTCCCAGGCCCTCTCAGGGGACAGAGCTAAGGAGTATACGTATATAAACATATATGTACAGGCATACATGTATGCACTGACATCCATATTTCCATAACTTTCTACATATGTATTGATTACCAATGACTTCATACTAATAGCTCCAACTTTGATCCAGCATCACTGAGTCCAGTTTAGTTTTCTTCCTCTCCGTATCTGTAATTCCCATCTCTGATGGTAAGAAACCTGACTCCCATTATCCTCAAGGCATTTACCTGTTTGATCAATCCACGAATAGGGACACAATGTCCTCTGTCCACCACTGCCCATCCTCCACCCCCACCCAGATGCCCTCCCCATTTTGTTGGGTCTTTCACCTCATGCTGCTCTCTCCTGCCCTGGGACATACTCCTCACCCAGCAGAAGCTCTGAACTTGGCTCCAGGTCCCCTCCCCCGCCGTGCAGATGACCTCCTTGTCCTGCCAAGTCACTGCTACCTCTCTCACCCCAGCTGGGCTGCTCAGACTCCACCACCTCATACAAGCCCCAGGCTATGAGAGAGGGTGTACTTAACACCCACCTCCCTCCCCGCAAACATCCAAAGAATTGTAGGCAGTAAGGCATCTGAATGCAAAAGAGATGTTTGAAAAAAGAGGTTGGACATTGTTCAAACTACATTGCAGGGGTGACTGTCTATTCTGCCTGTACTTAGCCTGCTTTGCCTCTGAGCCACGCTTTCACTCAAACTGACCGTAGATGTGAGTCCTACACAAAGCAGCTTAGCCCCTCTGAACCCCAGGTCCTTCACATAGTTGGCACATAGTTTACTGTATTTCTGGAAGCCTGGGCTGTAAAAAAAGCTAGAGACTGAAAAGCATTTTGCCAATACGAGTCTCATGGAAATGCCAAACTGAGATCATAAATCAACAAGCAGGGAGAACAAGAATGGTGGTTTCCATAGAAGTTTAAGGATGTGGGCTGGCAGGTCTACTCGAAATTGCTACCTGCATTTACTTCTCAACGAAAGTGAGAGGAACAGGTGAGCAGCGAAGGTGATATAAAAGCAAGAAGAATGAAAGAAGGCAGAGTTGTGGGGAGTTTCAGCTTTAACGAGGTATAAGGCAGAGTTTTAAATGCTCTACGTATACGCTTGCTGAAGTTTTCTCTAAAGATCTAAGAAGCAGGCATCCTCTTCCACATTCTCATTCAGTTGCCCACAGTGCTCCCATGATCCTGAATTCTCAGTCTACCACGTCAGTCTTAAAAGGAAGGAAGGAAAGAAGGAAGGAAGGAGGGAGAGAGGGAGGGAGGGAGAAAGGTAAGGAAAGGAAAGGAAAGGCGAGAAAAGCCAACCAAATGAGTGTCCAGGGTAGGCCATCTGCAACCTTGTATGTTCCTAGGCAACAAAAAGGAGACCTGACCCTAGGCTAGACCTTCCAGGTGTGCACCTCTAGAGGAAAAGGCAAATCCTCCCCTCTGTGTGTGTGCAGTAACCTGGACAAACAGAAACCCATCTGTGAGATGGAATTTCCACGGCAGGTACGGGATCTGATGGGAATGTGCCGGCAGGAACATCTGTCCTGATATTAAACACCTCATTCCCAGCTTCCTAACCCTTGAGCCATCTGCACAGAGAAGCAGGAACTCCTTGCTCCCTTTCCACGTGTACAGCACAGTCAACTTAGACCACTCATCTCAGAAGTGGGGGGTCTGGGGGTAACTTTCTCTCCTGGGGGACATTGGCATCTTGATGGTCCCACTGAGAGGAGGAGGCTACTGGCATCTAGTGGGCCGAGGCCAGTGATGCTGCTAGACATGCCACAGTGCACAGAAGAGCTTCCCACAGCTAAGAATTTCTGGCCTCACGTGTCACGGTGCCAAGGCTGAGGCAGCTAGAGGCAGGCTTGTGTCCACCCTCTCACTGCTGCCTACATAGCGATCGGACAAAATCCTGCACGTTCTCTCCCCAGTTTCCCCTCCCCACCCTGCCTGGGAAATATTGCCAAGATACATCAAAGAGCAGGAGATTCTTTTCAACAGAACCTTGCCACCCGTGGGCCATACACCTGTCTTTAGAAGCCACAGAAACCAACACTAATGCTGGTGCCCCCGAGGAAAGGCAGAGGAACATCAATCCAGCCTCCAGCCAAGAGATTTCCCCAGAGGAATCAAACGCACTAACAATCCCTTCACACCCCAACACCTTTATCGTTTATCACATCCCATTAAACAACCTTGAGCACCTCCAAGTCCACCATCAGATTTGTGAATGGATCCTAAGATTCTTGTCCCCTGTCATGGGTCAAAAAGAAAAAGTTAACACAGAAGTTTCAACCCTGAAGTTGAAAAACGACGTCTGGGGACAGCTAACGCAGCAAAGAAGCAAATTTTCCAAAACGAAGGCAGGAGGAGTCAGAGGTTTTTGCCAACAAACACCAAACATCTAACACACTATGAAAACAACCAGCACAGAAAGAGTGGCCCGGGCAATAGCTTTTTGAAGAGGGAAAATCTTACTCTGGTTGTCAAGGGTAGCTGCACCATTAGAAACTGGGGTGCAGACGCACTAGGTCCACTTGCTCAGGGAGAGTCGCAGGTGGCAGCTGGAAGGCTGGTCCTTCTCATCCTGGGGCACTGCTGCCCTACCAGCCTGCAGGGTCTCCGGTCCCAGCGTGTCCTCCCAGGATGGCCGCAGCCTCCCTTCTCTGAGGAAATCAGAGCTGCTCTCCCACTGCTGCAAATATTGAGAAGTGCCAAGCAGATGGTCCCACGCTTATCAGCAGAAGCTGTGCTTCAAACGGCATCGTTTGGTGACACACTCAAGTGAAAATCTTCACGCTGATCCGCAATGGGAAGAAGCTGGTGACCACGTGAGGTGGTTGACCCCCTTGAACCACCAGTGTCGGCCAGGGCTGAGGAGCCAGATGGCCCAGAGACACGCTGCATGGAAGGGCCGAATCGCGTGTGCAGCAGAAAGACAGACCCAGCTCGAATTCCTGACTCAGCCTGTAACTAACCAAGTGATGTCTGCCAAGCTCTGGAAGACTCAGTTTTGTCCCCTGTAAAGTGGAGCTAATCATGACCACCCAAAGTTGCAATGGTTAGGGACTTCCCTGGCGGTCCAGTGGCTAAGACTTTGCCTTCCAATGCAGGGGGTGCAGGTTCGATCCCTGGTCGGGGAGATAAGATCCCACACACAGCTAAGGTCCCACATGCCTCGCGGCCAAATAAACAAAACATAAAAGAGAAGCAGGGCTTCCCTGGTGGCGCAGTGGTTGGGGGTCCACCTGCCGATGCGGGGGGACGCGGGTTCGTGCCCCGGTCTGGGAGGATCCCGCGTGCCGTGGAGCGGCTGGGCCCGTGAGCCATGGCCGCTGAGCGGGTGCGTCCAGAGCCTGTGCTCCGCAGCGGGAGAGGCCACAACAGTGAGAGGCCCGCATACCACAAAAAAAAAAAAAAAAAAAAAAAGAGAAGCAATATTGTAGCAAATTCAATAAAGACTTTAAAAATGGTCCACATCAAAAGAATCTTAAAAAAAAAAAAAGTTGCAATGGTTAAATGAGGCATAGGTAGACACCTGCACAGTGAGGGACATTTTCTTAAATAGTTAAATATCCGTTCCCTTCCTACAACCCATTTTCAGGGAGCCTCAGGCCCACATGAGAGTGTACGTGTGATGCAGTGGAGGAGGGAGAGCGAACCCAGAAGCTATGTCCCAGTAGTGGACGAGCATCAGTGCCCAGCTGGCTTCTCAGCCTGGTTCAAAGACAATTCCTGGGAGCAGCTGTTTCTGTTAGGTGCAGATTCGCACCCAGGCAGTCAAGTTACTTCCCTGCCGCCACCCCCCCACCCCCATTCCCTTTGTCAACAGACCCGAGGTGAAGGCGCAAAGGCCAAGCCGGAGGCTTCTGGATGGTCTGAATAGCCAAGCCCTGTGGTGAAGACCCCCCACCCCCGCTTCATGGCAGCATTTATTTCTTCTTTTTTCAAAAGTATTCCTTCATGGTTATTGTGTCAAAGTAGTCATGGACTCCCGGGACTAAGTCAAAAGAGGGCAAGGATGCAATTTCAGGTTCTGTGGGAAAGCAGACTTAGGAACCCACAGATGAAGCTTTCCTTGGACTATCTTCATAAGCAGGAAGACGGAAGGCGAGCCAGACTGGTCTTGTGGGAAAACTGACCTGGGGCTCTGTCCTATGTTGGGAAGAGGAGAGGGGTGACCAGGGCACGTCCCCGAAGACCTTCAAGCCACAGGCAAAACAGGGTGAGGTCAGGGCATTTACTAGGTAGGCAGGTGCTGAGCAGCAAATCAAAAATTGGGTGAACTCAGTGCGTTTTCATTACCTGGATTTGATGTTCCAAGGGAGGCAAGGTCGGCCTCCTGAAGACCTTTACATTTCCCAGAGGATCATCAGAAACTGCAGGGGAAATCCAGGACAGCCTAAGGCAAATGGCCAGGCCCAGAGGAAGGAGCAGCCAGAGGAGAGGGGATCAGACACGGGGAAGCAAATACAGATCGGGAGAGAAGGAACAGGCTGGCTGAGAAAGTGCCAAGGTCACAGGCAGGAAGGAAGAGACCACAAGGGAAGGAGGAGTGAGGGAAGGGGAGTGGAGGGCCCTGCTCCTGGGCTCCACACTGGCTGCTTCTCAGAAGCTCAGGGACCGTCCAGATCTCATGAACGTTTCACCCTGTCCCTTCGGGGGCTATGAAACCCCGAGCTGAGGGACCAACGGGAAGGAAGCCTCCAACGTCATGATTTAAGTCAACAGAAGAGAGGGTCTCACCGATCTGCTTCTCCCAGCTCCTAACAGAACAGGGGAGTCTGTCCATCCTGCAGAGAACAACAAGTCGCCCCATTTGGAAACTGGTAACCGTCAGCAGGTACACCTGCTGGAGCAAGGCAGCAGGAAATGGTGCCTGGAGAGGTCGGGTGGAGTCCAGGCAGGAGGAGAGGACCCGGGGTGGGGGGTGGCCGCGCGGGGGGAGCCCGGAAGAGACGGCGCTCTCTGCCCCCAGATCGAGTGGGCAGTGGAAGGCACCGATTGTTTTGTGAGTAATTGGCACCACTAAGGAAAGCAGGAAGTCTTGCAGATGGAGCCGGAATCTCACTGTGGTAGCTAATGATTTATAGTTAGAGAAAATACGGCAACTCTGTAAAAATAAAACTGCTTGCATTTAAGCCACAAATAGGTTGGCTATTTCTGTGCCTGGCTTGTCTTTGTGAGTAAACATCCTCCTCTTGAGAAGTAGGGAAAGTCGGGGCTGAGGGAGGTGTAGAGAGAAGGGGTAACGGAGCCCACGGAGCCCCGGAAAATGAAGAGTCCCCAACGTCCAGGGTGGAAAGAGGTTCCATCTTCCGCCTCCACAAGTTCCCTACAGAAACAAGATCTCTCTTTCTCCCATCAAACAACAGGGAAACATGGTGGAGAAGGCCTGGGGAAGGACCTTATGGGACCAAGGGAGGAGGAAGCTTGGTAACCGAGGAGGCCGCAGAGTGGATCTATGAGTGCAAGAACCCATGAGTAGTAAACCCATTAGGTGGTGGAGCCCATAAGTTGACCCCCACGTGGGAGAATTCCTTTCTTCCATCAAGAGTTTACTCTTAAGTTTTAAACCCTCTCAAGGCCACGTATGCTTTGCTCAGCGTTAACCCCAGGGACACCCAGTGAATTCCAGTCACATCCTCGAATGTTCTCCTCATCTGGAAGGACCTCTACTTCACCCTAGATATTGAGTCCTTGGTTATGACGAGACAGCCATCGAGTGCTTCCCCAAAGCCCAGCGCTCCCCTTAGTGTTAGAAAAACGGAGAGTTAGCACAGCAAGGGGGTAGGGCGGTCAGACTGAGAGAAGGGCAACGGCGGGGCAGTTGCGGGCGCTCATGCCCGTAGGAAAAGGACAGAACTCAGAGTCAGGGCTGGAGACGGCAGGTCCTCCAAATGGCGGGCAAGTCACTCAGCAGCAGTTGTCCTGGGTCACCATTTGGCCTCAGAACAGCTTCACGCCTGCTAGAAATTTGGACTAGCGAGCTTGACTGGAGTGGAGAGTGAAGCTTTATCCCATCCATTTGATTGACAGGGTCTCAGGGCAGGGCTGGCCCCGCCCTCTGTCCTCCAGTCCTGCAAAAGGGACTTCAGATCTCACTGGCCAGATAGAAGTCCAAGATAAAACCCTGAGAACAGAGCTCTGATGTGAATCCCATCAGCCTCGGGGACTCTTCGCCCTGCTTCTCCTCGCCTACCCTGGCCCGGCATCGGTTGGGTCTCTCCCAAGTAAGGATCTTCACTTTCAGGGCGCATTTCTAAAACATCAAATCTTAAAGAGAAATGCATTTTCTACTCCCTGCCCTTTGTTTTCCTCCAACTAGACAGGCCAGCGTGGCAGGGCCCGTGAGAACACCGTGGAGTGGAGCCCAGAGCAGGTGCTGCATGGGGGGAGGCAGCCCCACAGGAATCTGTGGAAGCAGCCCTCCTGGGTGGACCTTGGGAGGAGCCTGAACCCAGATCGGACCCGGCTGTGGGAGGCTAGGTCCCCAGCCCTGAGCCTCCCCGGACCTGCCCTCGGTGTTTGGAATGTTCCAGGAAGACTCTTCCTGCCCAGCACCTTTGCAGGGAGAATGTAAAGTGACCCACAGTGGGGCGAACGGTCCTCAATCAAGTTGGCTCTCAGCACTGAGGGGCAGTGGGGACACTCTTGGTGCGGTGGTGACCCGTGTAGACCCAGCCCTGGGCAGTTTCCTTAACGGTAACAGATGGACCGTCTACTGCTCTGAGTCAGCACCAAATCGGCAATACAGACACTTTGCCCTCTAGATTCCTTACCTAGATTGTAATCATGTGATCTCTCTTGTCCAAACACCATGAAAAAATCCACTTGTGAGAAAGAGTATTTTTGGAGCATTGCCTTGGGACATGGAATCTGTCCATTACTCTGGATGTTCTAAATATTACCCTGGGTTCGGCCCTGCATTCTTGGCCAGCATTGTCTCCGCCCCTCATAAAACTGCAATTTCTAAATTACCCTTTGGAGATATTCATCAGCCAGCATTTAGAGGCTCTATAAGAAAAGAGACATAAAAGGATCAAAACTGTGTTCGTGTAGGAACTGGCCAGCACCCTTCCCGCCGTACCTCCAGAGTCTCCCGTTGGAGATTCCTGCGTCAGGAATAGCTGAGTTTCTTCTGAGCAGCAGCCACTTTGTTTATGTCAATAGAACACAATAAAGAGTGTAATTGGGGGGTTTTCTGTCCCTGCTAGGGAGCCTGAAGACACATCTTTGATCTGTCTTTGCAAATGCCCCACATGGTTTAAAAGAAGAATGTTCGAAATTATGAATTTAGTCAAAGGTCAAATTTGGGCACATTAAACTTTTATTCATTGTCTTTTTTCTGCCAATGACTGTGGAGTTTGGCGAACAATGTTTTTCTACCTACAATTTCCTCGAGGAGACTGAAAAAATCAGTCACCTTCAAATGACAGAAACTTAAATATTGGGACTACCACAAGTAGCTAACCTAAATAGCTGTGACTCTGGACCCATGCAGAAGAGTTCTCTAACTTCTGTGACAGCATGTACTAAATTATTTTATTAGAAGTACTTGTGTATGTGTCTGTCTTCCCCCAAACACTTAGCTCCTCAAGGCAGAGGTCATGCCTGTCTCATTTGGTACTTGCTGAGCAAAAGAGTTAGTTGAATAAATCAATTATGTGTAAAGCTGGGACCACAGTTTTAAGTATTGGTTGTTTATTAATTGTTTCTTGAGTATTAGTCTAATTTCCCCAGCTGGACAGCACGTCATTTGGGGAAGGAACTACATGTACACTTCCTGAGAACACCAGGGGCTGAA